>NC_056733.1:1174514133-1174721633 GCF_019279795.1 Protopterus annectens | reverse complement strand
ATCAGAAAGTTCTGCAGTTTTCACATCTCCCATTATTTTTTTCATATCTTTTGAAAATAAAGGTGTATTTCTGTTCTAAATATTCCAGTTTGATAACTTCAGTTTCTTCTTTCTTCTAATATTAACTCATTACATTTAATAACGTAATCATAACTTCAGTTTCCTAAGTTCATTTACCTTTTTCTTCCCTTAAATTGCATTTATAATCTCTTATCATAGTATATGGCATATTGCCAACAACAGACCCTTTCATCTCTTCAGACATGTTTTTCCTGTCTGTCGTGTTTATGTATGCATAAATATCATACAATCATACTATGCTTTCTCTTTTTCTTCTGTCACGTACTATCAGTCTTACTGGTATAACTAGTATTATCTCCATTACTTTATTGTCTCACTTTATATTGTAACAGTTATGCCTAAACACATTCCATTACCCCTTGACCATAATGTTTTGTTCTCTCATACACCTCCGTTCTTTTCTATTTTTTTTTCCTAATGCATGCTGTATCTAACAAACATAAAATATCTATATTTATTCTTTTGTACCTTTCCACTGTCAGACCCCTAACTCCATTTCTAGTACTATTTACATTTACTGCTAACACTGAGACTATATAATTTTCCTTTCATTGTATCGTTAGTCATAATGACTTTCATTTTCCGTTTTTTTTTTTTTATTTTTGCTCTTCCCCAATGGATTTTACATTCACCTGCTCTGTTTCTGAATCCCCCTCTTCTCTCTTGTATTACTACTTTCTGCTTTGTAGTTATTTTCCACCTCTGTTTCAACATAATTTTCTATTAGCATTTCAATATTATGTATATCTTTATCCACCACGGTTTCCTTCTCTTCATTTGCCTCCCCTTTCATCCTTCTTAGCTACACCATCTTTGTCTGACTGAGCCTTTCTTCCTGTAACAAAGGACAATCTATTCAAAAATGACCCACATCATTATATTTCCTAAATTTAAATATGCAATTCCTAGACCTCTGGCATGCTTCTCTACACTGACTGCATTTTTCCTTTTTGCATTCATGTATTAAATGATCCCCTGCACCACAATGCAAGCGAGTTTTTTGCTTCACCCAGTATCTCATAGTTCCTCTTTTACTATTCATGTTTATCACATCTGAAACATGCTTAGCATTCTCTTTACAAACCCACACCACCAATCCTTTGTCCAGATAGTTCATTCATTATAACCATTTTTAATTTCATGCCACACCTCTCAACCTCTTAGCACAAAAAATAGGGACAGATATATTGCTCTTGTAAATTTGTAGCTTTGCTAGAATAACAGCTTTTGTGTTAACATGCATTTCTTGAATGATATGAAGTCTGAAACTAAAATGCCTGTCATTATTTAATGATTTTATTCTGCAATGAGTTGCCAGAAAACCACACATTTTATGAAGAACAGACCAAAAATATGACACAAAAATCTGGACATTCTGTGAAAATCTGGACAGTTGAGAAGTATGTTTCAATCACATTTTTGCATTCAGATAGAAAACATGTTTTCAGTTAATTTTATTCAATGTCTGTTGTCTAAGTTGTACTTTGAGTTTTTTTTCCTCAACTGCAGTGCAGCCCTAAATCCTGACAAAAATATATTTTTTCCACAAATCAATCAATCACTTTTTCCTTTTCTACTTCACACATGAATTTCTCTAATAAAAAAAAAAGTTTCAAACATTACCTCACAAAAGCAAACATCAGGGTTTTCAATGGTTTTGCAAAAGTTAAATTCAAAGCATATTTCATGTTGAAGCCCTATTGCCATTGCATACACTTAAAGCTCATTTCTCCACCATCTGAGCATGCATCAGAGAGACTTCCTTCTAGACTCACCCTACTCCTTTCCTTTGCCAATTCCATATTAATACATTCCCCTGCTTCCTCACTGATTACTCATTTCACTAAATAACTCCATGTTTCAGCCTTGCCATTTTCTGGATCACCCTGGTTCATTAAATCCACCAAAACCTGTGATAATAATCATCTTTCTTGCACTGTTGCTATTACAATCTCCTCACAATTAGCAGTCACAACAGAAAGTCTTTTGGCTTTTCCCAGTTGGGGGTCACCACAGCAGATCACTGGTCCGCTAATGACTGGCAGTGGATTTTTACAGTGTTGAGTTGCCAGCCCGGTGCCCAACCTTCAAAGAAGCCACACCCACACACACCTTCCTGCATGTCTTTACAGTTCACTTGACCATGGGGAGGACATGCAGACTCTGCACAGAAGGAGCTCCAGCCGAGAACTGAACAGGAGAACCTGCTGCTGTGAGGTGACAGTGCTAACCGCTGCACTACCATGGCCATAATTAGCAGTCACAACACTTTCCATTTTTTCCTGTTCCATTTTACTCTCAGCCTTTACTTTCTCCTCGTCCATCTTGTATCTATCTTCTCACTACTGCAACAGCTATCTGGTGCCACCTAATGGCAAAAAAGAGTAGGGGATATTCCCTGGTGTCATGGCCAAATTTTCCCATGTCAGTATGAATACCAGCTTGGATCTCTCCTGAAAAAAAGGACACTTGCCCCCAGAACTTAATGCAATCAAGACAGAGTAAGAAAAACAAAATAAAAAAGAATTCCTCTTTCATTCTCTCTTTATATCATTGCTGTCAGGTCTCTTAATACTTGGCATTTAAGCATTGGTTGTTCTGTTTCACTTTATAGTGAAAGAACTGTTTATCTACAAAACCTCAACAGATTTATAGCCCCAGGGGGAAGAAAAGAAGGCAGCTGCCAAAAAAAAAAAAAAAAAAAAACAAGTCCTCAGAGAAGCAGTCACATTTTGAAACAATGCGGTGGAAAAAAGGATATGGACACCTTGCTATGCATGCTTTCCTGACTCAAAACCTGAAAGTGTTATGAGTAATATGATGGTAGGTGCCAAGGACAAAATTCTGAAAGCCATTACATTGTGTCAGTTAGTACAGATGACTAAAGCTCTAAGCTGTTTCTTGAGCCCACATTATAGTGATTGATTCTTTGCACCTTCACTTTCCTACTGTGACTCTAAGAAATTCACTTGACAGGCCAATTCTCCCAGGTTGGCCCTAGAAAGGGGAATAACATCAGTGGGCTTACCAGGTCACTAAATAGGTAACAATAAAATAAATCTTATTTTGCCTAGCATGCTGCTCAGTGAGGAAGATGAATAGCACTTAAGAGTCACAGAAGTGGGAAGAGCCATTATATTTTATTTATATGTGAAAGAGTATAGTTCATTTTGTAGTAAGAAGAATACATTTATAGAGAAAATGTTCTTCTACAGTGTGTTGTCCTTTAAGTTGTTTTCTTGTGCCTGAGGCATGACATGTTCTTTTGCTTATCAGAAATTAAAATTGAATTATTAAGCTATGTGTGCAACAAGATATTTACATAGCTTGTTCCAGTTGTTACAAGTCTTTCTTTACTGGCTGAACTTTCATTTTATTTATACTACAGCCCTGACAATTTTACTTAATAGCTTTAGAATGGTTTAACCAGGAGAATGTTGCATTTATTTATTTCTGTAGCCTTTCCTTGAGACCAGTAGCATCGATATACAGTGCAATGAAATCCATGATAGTTTCATTTCATTCTGACTCCCTATTAAACCTACAGCCTTGTGATCTTTCACAGCTTTCATATGGTAATATTTATTTCGCCTTTCCTTGGCTTTATCTCTGCAGCATAAGCTATACTATTCTACAATCAAGTCCAGCACTTGTTGCTTTTAGTCTACTAAATTGCCTTCAGATGTACTGGTTTGCTGACCCATTTCTGTTGACTTCCTTATGACTTTTTGTTTACGCTGACAATGACATTAGCTGTTCTTTTGGTTCCTAGCACTAAGATGACCCTATCTCATCTACAGCGCCCTTAGTAGTATGGCTTGTTGCACTTTCATAAAACTACCCTTGCAATGTCTTACTAAAACTTTTGAAATACTAGCTGTTTAGCAATGTAACTGGAGTACTATATCACTACACAGAAACTTGACTTAATCTGTATGTACAGAATTCTATGTCTGCAGTAATATTTGTCTCATTAATGAAGTAGTGTCTAGGTACTAGCATATATAGGAGTAGCTATCCAGAGTTAAGGTATAATTTTCCTTTCTCTATGATTTAATTAATGTGTTGGGTATTATAACCTCTCTTCAACTTTATACTGACCTTTGCCTGCCTGTGCACTATCCTGTTTTATGTAAGGGATAATTTCTGTGATTACGTAAGTACTTGATCCTGGTGATTTCCATAATTATAAACCAGTCATTTATTTCCATCTTAAATGATGATGATTATGGATTGCTCATATTGAGACTGCTCGCCAATTTCAGTGGTACACATAGAACAGAAAAGAAGATTTTAGCTGACAGTTTTGGTTACATAGCTTAATAGTAAGCATAAAATAGTTTAAATTCATCTTTCAGATCTGACATATTCCAGTTACAAATTTCCTTGTATTGTATTGACTATTCTGATCTTAGAATCACATGATTTATCTGGGCATGTTATTTGCTAGCCTATTTTGCAGGCAGGGCACGGTGTCTGGAACCTTTGTAACATCCAACATTCTGAATTTATAATTATACATCAGGAATTGCTCACATATTGGTGAAAGCTGTTAATTTCTCCTGTTTGATATTACAGTATGCTTTTCCTCATCTTACAGTAGAACATTATTAACTGCTTTCATCATAAATAGAAATATCCTGACCTATGCTGATTTATTTTATCTGTTATGCTGCTTAACAGAATGTTGCTAGCTTGGATTATGTGATAGTATGATTTTTTGCAATTTAAATTTATATTAATTACAGAACAAATAAATAGAGATAGGCCAGAATATTTTTTTCTCAGAGCTGAGATGGTTCATTCTTGTTGATATGTATGATTTTACAAACAATATTGTTTTCCTGTACATGGCACTTCTATCTAGGTATCCATTAACATCTAAAACTTTGCTAAATTCTGACCTAAAGCTGTAGTTCTTCAGTAGGATATACATGTTAAGAGTTCCATTCTGTTAAATGATCTGCAGGAGAACTATTATCATTTCATTGACCATATGTCATTAACAACATTCTGCATGCTGCATTTAGTATAATATCAAGAAGAGAAGTTGGCCCCTTGATAGCAGCATGTGCATTCCCTTTTGATATTAACAAAATTACATTCACATCCTTAACCATGGCAGTTTTGTTAGCAATCATAATGCCTTCTAATACAAGTGTTATGCAGACCAAAGTAGTGAAGACAATGCTCTTCTCCTCAACCCAGTGTAGTGCAACACATCCATCCAATACAGTGTAGGGCTCAACACTGAATGCTGCATACTATTTCCGTAGTTTTAAAACAAAGTGCAATATGATTATATATGCAGAATTGATGAATAGTGCATGTTCCCTTAAGTTGCTTTAACAAATCACATGTCCCCACCAGTACAAGTTTACTGTCCCCCACTGATACTAACCTTCATCATGCAGAGTAATACTGGTTAGAAGTCCAGAGTCTGCCAGTATTTACCATTAATATCCGGGATAGCTGACTGGTACATGATCATTTAAGTAAATTCATAAATGAAATACTCCCTGATCCTCCAATGCAGGCCAGCATCCTTAATTAATGTCCTTCATCTCATACA
Source organism: Protopterus annectens (assembly GCF_019279795.1). Lineage (NCBI taxonomy): Eukaryota > Metazoa > Chordata > Ceratodontiformes > Protopteridae > Protopterus > Protopterus annectens. The sequence goes on along the minus strand of NC_056733.1, from coordinate 1,174,715,980 downwards.
TTTGCATCAATATTGGGAGTACCGTGCATATGACTATTACTGATTTATATTAATGATAGCTGAACAGAAGATGTTGCTGAATTATATTGCTCTTTTCCAAATCTATAGTTATAAAAATGAAGATATTACTTAAAATGTGCTTACAATTTCTTTTTATAGGTTCATAGGTTCATAGGAGGTTACTGGGCTAATGGCCCTAGAGCCCTTACAAGCCTAGCCATATTTATCACAAGTTGCCCCAGGTTGTCGTTGCTTTGGTGGGCGTAGTTCACAGAGGTAAGGGTCTATGGTAGTTAATATCGACTTCCTCTGACAGGAGAGACATGTGCACCACCCCAGGAGTGAATCTGGAGTCACCCATCCATTGATCTAGGTTGCGTTTGAAGAGGATCAGCGAGGGGCTCTATTTTACATGAATTGGACATCTGTTCCAGAGAATCAGCAGTCTCTGGGAGATATATCTATCTCTCCAGCATGACCTGTTCATGTCAGCAGCTAGGTTAAGATCCCTGGAATGAGTGACCTTCCTGCAGTTTGATTTATGAATGTGCAGTATGTCCATCAGGGCCAGGTCATAACATCCTTATGCCTTTACTTATACGATGTGCCAAACAGAAGGATTTCCTTACTACTGTGGACACGTGGTGGTCAAAGTTCAGATTGCTATCAACCTGCATACTCAGATCATGTACCACTGGGTCTACACTTAGGGGAGTGCTGTCTATAATGTAATTAGCGGGGATGTCAGCTTTCTCAAATGGAATAATAATTCATTTTTTTGCATTTAGTTTTAACCCGTGACTTTGACACCGATCATTTGTGTTAACTCTGTCTGCAGTACATTAACATCACTGGGGTCTCAATGATTGCTCCCAATTTGCAATTGTTAATGAACTTGGTCAGCCACAGCCTACCAGGTATAGCTAATTAATAGTCAAATGCATGCTTTTCCTCCCCCTGCATCCTCTTCTTATGCTGTTCTACATATGTCATACATTAATGCCATCATTATTCAAACAAAAAAGGCAGGATGTGTCATAAGCCAAACTAACACAGGAAGGTTGTGACTGGTGTAGTATCTGGACCCTGATTTCATAGGAAGATGAATGAGCATTCAGCCTCAAAAGGAAGAGAGAAAGTAGATGGACAGATAAAGTACCTGGCATCTAAAAAAGAGGAGATGGCATGCTCAGATTATGCCTCTTTAAAAAAGACAAGAAGCAAAAGAGATTAGCAAAGTATTTGTGTGTGCCTGCTTGTGGGGGTGTTGGAGAATTACAGAAAAGAAATAGCAATATGAATGCCATTGAAATTTTATCCAAATGCGTATGCAATGTTTGTTGAATGGTTACATGTGCTGTGAAACACAGACCAGTTTATAAAAAAAAATCACAGAGAGTGTGTAAATCTGTCAATTTGCAATATCTCTGTGGAACAAATGTTCTGATTATTTCAAAGGATAGTTGTCCAGAACACAGAATGCATACTGATAAATCAGGATACACAAATGTTATATATCCATATTTGAATAAGTAGTTTGAAAGAGGAGTTCAGTTGGAACACAAGGTTTTTCATGCTTTAGTTGAGCATTCAGTAATCTGCAAAGGTTGAGTTCTCAGTAAACTGACCAACAGTGTAGTAAAGGATTATTAGTGCACTGAAGTCATCATTTTTTTTTCTGAACAGCTATCAGAAAAAGTATGGCTTATAGGTGGCTAAAGCGTGTCCATAGTTCTATAAACAAATGCTTGCAACAGAGATCTGTACACACTTTCTAACAGATCTATTTAATTCAAAAATAAAAAAAAAAAAAACATTTAAATTGCTGCAGAGGGCTACACCAGAAATACATTCATCATTCCTTCAATGGCTGAGGGGCAGCATTTGGAGAGCTGTACATGTTTAGAACTTGAACTGGAGCAACGTCATATGGCTGTGAGTACAAAATGGAAATTTCTGGTTTCAGCCCTAATATATATATATATATATATATATATATATATATATATATATATATATAGATATCCTACCATGTTTTAGTAAGTGTGGCAGTGTTATGCATAGTCCTTATGGTAGGCATGATTAGCAAATTTAAACCTGTTACCTGTTAAATGTCCATGATTTGCAGGATGTACTGACCTATCCATATATATATATATATATATATATATATATATATATATATATATATATATAAAAAGATATGTATGCACATATACACACACACACACACACACATACACACACACACACACACACACACACACACACACACACACACACACACACACACACACACACACACACACACACACACACACACACACACACACACACACACACACACACACACACACACACACACACACACACACACACACAAACATATTTCTTACATAACCTAGCCACTGAGGATGCACAAGTCAGTGCATTTTTTCGTGCCGGTCCCAAGCTCAGATAAATGGGGAGGATTATGTCAGGAAGGGCATCTGGTGTAAAACTTTTGCCAAATGACATATGCGAACAACAATACAAATTTCCATACTGGATCAGTAAAGGCCTGTTTTAACAATGACCACCACAAACACTGTTAACCAACAGGGAGTTGGTGGAAGTTGGGCTACTGTTGGCTGAAGGAGAAGGAGAAGAAGATGGGGTAGGCATGCCGTAGACAGTAAATGAGAAGGAAGGTTAGGAGTGTGGTAGTGAGGGTAGGAACTTTGAATGTTAGCAGTATGGCTGGTATAGGAAGAGAGCTAGTGGATACGATGGAGAGAAGGAAGGTTAATATATTGTGCGTGCAAGAGACCAGATGGAAGGGGAGTAAGGCCAGGTGTGTCAGAGGTGGGTTCAAATTGTTCTATCATGGTGTGGATGGGAGGAGAAATGGTGTAGGGGTTATCCTGAAGGAGCAGTATGCCAAGAGTGTTTTGGAAGTGAAAAGAGTGTCAAATAGAGTGATGTTTATGAAGCTGGAAATTGATGGTGTAATGATGGATGTTGTTAGTGCATATGCTCTGCAAGTTGGGAGTACAATGGATGAGAAAGAAACATTTTGGAGTGAGTTGTATGAAGTTGTGGTGAGTGTACCCAAGGGTGAGAGAGTAGTGATTGGAGTGGATTTCAATGGGCATGTTGGTGAAGGGAACAGAGGGGATGAGGAAGTGATGGGTAGGTGTGGTGTTAAGGACAGGAATGCAGAAGGTTAGATGGTAGTGGATTTTGTGAAAAGGATGGACATGACTGTGGTGAATACATATTTTAAGAAGTGGGAGGACCATAGGGTAATGTACAAGAATGGAGGAAGATTCATACAGGTGGATTATATCCTGTGTAGGAGGGCCAGTCTGATGGAGATTGGAGACTGTAAAGTGGTGGCAGGGGAATGTGTAGTTGGGCAGCATAGGATGGTGGTCTGTAGGATGATGTTGGTGATCAAAAAGAAGAGGAAGAGTGTGAGGGCAACACCAAGGATCAGATGGTGGAAACTGAAAAAGGGTGATTGTGAGGTGGAGTTCAGGGAAGAGTTAAGACAGGTATTGGGCTGCAGTGAAGAATCATTGAATAGCTAGGTAACTACAGCAGAACTGGTAAGGGAGACAGCTAGAAAGGTGCTTGGTGTGACATCTGGACAGAGGAAGGTGGACAAGGAAACCTGGAGGTGGAATGAGGAAGTACAGGGAGTACACAGAGAAAGAGGTTGATGAAAGAAGTGGGATTGTCAGAGAGATGAAGAAAGTAGACAGGAGTATAAGGTGATGAGGCGTATGGTAAAGAGAGAGGTGGCGAAGGCTAATGATAAGGCGTATAGAGAGTTGTATGAAAGGTTGGACAGTAAGGAGGGAGAAAACAACCTTTATCAATTGGCTAGACAGAAGGACTGAGCTGGGAAAGATGGGTAGCAGGTATGGGTGATAAAGGATAATAAGTGAAATGTATGTACAAGCGAGGAGAGTGTGTTGACCAGATGGAAAGAGTACTTTGAGGGGCTGATGAATGAAGAGAATGAAAGAGAAAGAAGGTTGGATGATGTGGAGATAGTGAATCAGAAAGTGCAGCAGATTAGCAAGGAGGAAGTAAAGACAGCTATGAAGAGGATGAAGAATGCAAAGGCTGTTGGTCCAGATGACAAACCTGTGGAAGCATGGAGGTGTTTAGGAGAGATGGCAGTGGAGTTTTTAACTAGCTTGTTTAATGAAATGTTGGAAAGTGAGAGGATGCCTGAGTAGTGGAGAAAGTGTTTTGGTACCAATTTTTAAGAATAAGGGTGATATGCAGAGCTGTAGTAATGACAGAGGGATAAAACTGATCAGTCACAGCATGAAGTATGGGAAAGGGTAGTGGGAGCTAGGTTAAGAAGGAAGGTGAGGATTAGTGAGCATCAGTAAGGTTTCATGCTGGGAAAGTGCACTACAAATGCAATGTTTGCAAGACAGACTATATGTGTGTGAATGAGAGGGAGGATAGAGGAATGGTGAGGATGCAGGGAGTACAGCTGGTAAAGGTGGATGAGTTTAAATACTTGGGATCAATAGTTCAGAGCAATGGTGAGTGTGGAAGCGAGGTGAAGAAGAGAGTACAGGCAGGGTGGAGTGTGTGGACAGGAGTGTCAGGAGTGATTTGTGACAGCCGGGTACTAGTAAGAGTGAAAGGGAATGTCTACAAGAGGGTAGTGAGACCAGCTATATTAATAAGGCAGGAGTCAGAGCTGGATGTGGCAGAGTTAAAGATGTTAAGATTTGCATTGGGTGTGATGAGGATGGACAGGATTAGGAATCAGTATATTAGTGTGTCAGCTCAGGTTGGATGGTTTGGAGACAAAGCCAGAGAGGCAAGATTGCATTGGTTTAGGCATGTGCTGAGGAGGGATGCTGGTTATATTAGGAAAAGGATGCTAAGGATGAAGCTGCCAGGTAAGAGGAAAAGAGGATGGCCTAAGATAAGGTTTATGGATGTGGTGAGAGAGAACATGTAGGTGGTTGGTGTGACAGAGCAAGATTCAGAGGACAGGAAGAAATGGAAACAGGTGATCTACTGTGGTGACCCCTAACGGGAACAGCCAAATAATGAAGAATATATGTATATTTCTTAGATGTGGGTTGGAAATGTATAGCTTTGAAGAGCTGTCATTCCAACTGGAACAATTCCTTATAGTTACTTTTGTATTTTATTACTGTCTCAAATTGGTCTGCAAGTCATCTTCATAATTTTCATCTTGCAAGATTCTATATTCTATTCTTGCTTATTAATTTTCATATTGCAAGATTCTATATTCTGTTCTTGCTTATTTGTTGCTTTCATTCATTCATTTTGCAATTCCCATGCTATACAATTCAGAAGTGAGAGAGCTGGAGTAGATTACAGTAGTCAATAAGCGCAAAACAATGGATACTAGTTTAAAACATGATGACAGTCAATTACATGATGAATACACACACATGCTTGTGCACACGTGCTTGCAAAGCAAACATGCAAACACACACACACACACACACACACACACACACACACACACACACACACACACACACACACACACACACATGGCATGCATGCCAACAGGTAGTTTAGAAGATTAACAGTTCAAAGCTACTCTGGTGACATAGAAGGATAAAGCCTTGACTGTGACACAGGTTATCCAGATTCAATTAGTATCTTGGGAGACTGATGGAGCAGCACGGAAGGATGGATGTGCTCATCCTTGGGGGGGCTGCTACATGGGTGTGTCTAGATGATGATCCCCAATGGAGGCTAGGTACATAGCCGGGGGAAGGGTGGTCAGCAGGGGGTGGAGGGGTGGGACTTGGCAGGGAAATATGCCACAGATCCCACTTTGCACATCATCCAGGACTATATTGCGTTGGCACAAAGGACAGGGGGTGAAAGAGGGTAGGCCAAAGCAAGACCACCCTAGACAGAAGCTCAGACATGCCAAGCTCTGTTGCCTGTGAGCCATGACCAGTCCCAGCAATTACAGGAATAAGGTTGGGAGGGCATGGATTAGCTAAGTGACACAGTGCAGATGAGGCATGAGGGTCAGGCTGGTAATAATGAAGGAAGGGAGGGAAACAAAGCAAAAAAAACCCTGAGGATTACCAGTTCACCTATCACATAGTTAGGGGATATATGAGCAACCTGCATTATCAAGCCATAACCTTTGTAAACAAGAGGAGGGCATATTGACTCCACATGCAAGACAACTTATGTGGGAATTGAGCTGGTGACCTAAGTGGTGCTAAGGCAGCAGTGCTAACTGCTGTGTCAGTATGCTGGCCTTGTTTGCTTATGTGCGATTTCTAAATATGTTGATGTTGTATGCCTAGTGCAAAAATAACAAGTGCTGGCTACAAAGTATGACAGCATAATGGCCGGGTCTATATTATATCATCAAACGCTTAAAAAGCGAACGATGAATAATCTATCCCATGTAAGCGAAAGCTTACAATCTCAAAAGCTCAGATCAGCGATTTTTTTTCCAAGGGAAAAAAATCGCTGTTCCAAAAAAATATATATATATAAAAATTGAAAAAATAATATACCAACTCTGAGATCGCACTACAGTGCCAAAAACGGCAAAGTAACAGAAGCGATAGAATGCGTCTTCGGTCTTCTAATAGGAACTCTAATGGCCTAAGTACATTTAATTGAAGAAACATAGAATTATAAAGTTTATTATCTGGTCATAATAAAATTTACTTTCTCTTTCTGTATGGATTGACTGCATAAGGATATAGACACTCAATGCTGCATTTGTTTCTGAGAATGTAATAGTGAATAACATGGTAGGTCATTTCATTTGGGTGGGCCTTTTTCAGTCATTGCCTTGGAGACAAAGAATATTTATTTTATTTATCCTTTATTGACCAAGTTAGTCCCACTAGGCTAGTAGTCTCTTTCCAGGGTAAACCCAAGGTGGTATTTATTAAACTAGGGAAAATTTAGTCAGGGCATTGGGGAACTTCCCCAACTCTTTGGAGATGCTGGATTATGCCAGAGTACTCCTACATCAGCAAGGAAGAGGCCTAAGGAAAGCATAGCATGGAGTGGACAAAAAAGATATGGAGTTTTTGGAGGTGGAAAATGAGAATCTGCAGGATAATTTGTTCAATACAGAGTATCAGAATGCAGACAAAGATTCATGTTTGGTAGATGATACAAATGAGCAGCATTTAGCTGTGTCAATGGAGAATGGAGTAAATGGATCTGTTGGAGTGGTGTAGATAACAGAAGTGGTTTTAGGTGGGCTTACAGATGATGTTTTGTTGAAAATAATTGAGCAGGATGATCCAGGAGATAGTTCTGCTGTTTTATGTGCTGAGATGGCAGATGACTTTTCCAGAAGTGCCGAGGATGGTAATGTGGGGAAGGAACCAGGTGATGTTTCAGCAGAGAATGTAGCAGTTCAAACTTATGCAGCAGGGACAGAAAGTTAAAGGAAAGGAATGTGTCTGGTTTTGTGGAAGCAGATAATGGAGTAACAAAAATGTATGCAGCAGTGACAGCAGGCAAAAAAGGAGGGCAGCAACAAATTGTAAGTAAAACTAGTGTTAAAAGGAAGAGAAGACCAATTGTGAGAATATAAAAAAAATTACATTATAATAGATATATATTATGTAGAGGATAATTTGGAAACTGTTCTGGGTTTTATAACTCAAGAAATTTGGTATTTTACACATATATAGACAGAGTCTTTTTTTTATACCTGCAGGGGTGGTGCTGCGGTAGCTCTGACACCTCACAGTTAGACGTTGCCCGTTCAATTCTCAGTTAGAGCGTCTTCTGTGTTGCGACATGCGTGAATGGGCATTCCTTCGTTGAAGGTTGTGCGTTAGGCCCGGCAAACCAGCACGCAAAAAAATCTACTGCCAATCATTAGCAGACCGGAGTTCCGCTGTGGCGACCCCTAACTGGGGAAAGCTGAAAGACACAACAACATGGACAGAGTCTTTTTGTGGCTCAATATTTGAAACTGATAGACTGATGATGAAATATCTGGAACTGTGTAACAAAAAGAAGAACATTTATCCATAGAACAATTATTTGTTTTCTGGTATTAACATAAATGTTAAAAAAGAGTTACTTTCCAGATTATAACTAATAGATTGAAAGAATTAGGAAAAATGCAAACTAGACTAAAAAAATGAAGAATGGAAGGCAGGAGTCGGCAAATCCACTCGATTATTTTATTAGCACTTTCGTCTGTCCAAATTAAACAAACTTCTTCAGATAAAAGTTAAAAGGATATTACATCCATTAAATAGGGAAAGTCATATCACATCACTTCCTGATTCCTTAAAAAAATACTTCAAAATGTTTAAATTAATAGTTCAAATCTTTGCTTTAAATGTTCAAATAAAAAAATATATAAGTGTACATATAAATGATGTGTGAAAGTGTCACTTTGCTTGTCCAGACTGCTAAAAGAGGTTGTTTTGAAAAATGTGTCATCTTTCTAAAGCCTTTAAATTTAGCAAACATTTCAGGTTGCAGTTCTCATTGAGACCTGGATATTAAAAGGCATTCAGCAGTAATTGCCAAATGAGTTCATTTTCTTTAAGTATTAAAGACCATGGACCCCCCGGCGGTCAGAAGGGAGTTGTTCTAAAACTGTGAAAGAAAAGCTGTGGTGAATATTGTTAGAGATATGCCTGGCTAGTGCATTGGTAAGATTGTGTTTCCCAATATTGTAAATATGTTCGTAAATTCACTGTTTCAAGTGTCTCTCAGTCTTACCCACATAAAAACAGCCACATTTCTCACACAGAGCCAGGTAAATCACCCCCTTTGTTTCACAGTTGTACCTGCCTGAAATAGGGAAATAGTTCCCCTTGATGTTTACTTTGCTACCAGTTTTGATGTATTTACAGAAGTTACATCTACCGCACTTGTACATACCAGGACTGGTGACCATTTTTTTGAAAGGTCTTTCCAACAGTGCCTTTAAGTTACAACCCCTTTTATATGTGATCCTTGGTCTGTCGCCTAACCTAGAATGAATTAAAGGGTCGGCCGATATCAAATCCCAATTTTTAATCAAAGTTCCTTTTAAAATGGTTGCATTAGATGAAAAAGGGGTGATAAGGGTGGTGTTGAATTCTACAGGTGTGCTGGTATTAGTAACTGTGTATGTAGTTAAAGGAGAGTGTCCATTTGGTGGACCTCCAATCCACTCATTGCCATTCAAAATGGCTTTAAATACCCCATTTCTCCTTTTTTCAGTAACTTCCTATATTACATTTTCCACCAGAGTTCATGGATAGGACCTTTTCAAGAACATTTCTTTGAGTGTACTACACTCTGTTGAAAAAGAGGTGTCCAAGGAGGACATCCTTGCTGCTCTGACAACTTGTCCCTTTATTACTGCTTTTTTTATGTTGAGAATGGGGAACTTTCATAGTGTAAAAAGCTATTGGAATAAATCGGTTTCCTGCACACACTTGCTAAGTACCTCTTGTTGTGAATGTCCTTGGTTATGAGAACATCCAAAAATGGAATGTTGTCTTTACTGAATGAAAATGTAAACTTTAAAAATTCCGTTAGGGAAGAAATGTGATCCACAAAATCCCTGGCCGTTCGTTCGTCACCTTGGATTCGTATAAAAATGCCATCCAGGTAACGTGTGTATCATTTGATTTGTTGTTTAAACAGATCACTTTTGAATAGAAAATTATTTTCCCAGTGGGCTAATACACAATTTGCAAAACTTATCCCACATGGGGAGCCCATGGCTACCCCCGATTTTTGTTTGTAAAGAGTGTTATTAAACAGAAAAAAATTATTGGACAACACTATGTCAAAAAGTGTTTCAATCACATAGGTCTCATCATTACATGCACCTTTACTTGCTAAAAAATCTCTCACCCATTCTAGACCTAAGTTTTGGGGAATCACTGTATAAACGGCTTTAATGTCAATGGTAATAAAATTTAAAGACTCATCAAATGTGAAAGAATTCAGGTGTTCTAAGAACTGCCAGGAATCCCAACAAATTTAGAGTTTAGTTCCCAGGAATCCTTTCAATTTGCTGTCCACATACTTGGCACATACGAAAGTTGCAGAACCACGGCCACTGACAATCGGGCGTAAAGGTGGATCTTGGGTGTTTCTATGTATTTTTGGAAGTCCAAAAAATATAGGTGTTTTAGGAGCGGCCATACATAAATAATTGTAGGTTTCCAATGAAATGACCCTTTCAATAAACAAATCATTGAGGAAAGATCTGATGCGTTGGTAAGCTCCATTTACTTTGTTTAAAGAAACTTTAACGTTAAGTGTCTGCTTCCAACATTAAACCCACTCTGTAGTTGTAATTTTCTTTATCCATAAATACCAGACCACCTCCTTTGTCAGGTTTCATGACCCTGATGTTATGTGCCCTTAGACTGTCCAACATAACTTTTTCCTTTTCCTTAAAGTTGGAAAATCCCTCCCTGGGATGGCTCAAAGTGTGCCGTATGTCAATTTCGCATACCTTTTCAAAGAGTGCCAAGGTGGGGTGTAATGGGGGATTAAACACACTGGAAATCCTCATTTCATTGCTACTCAAACTACCACTTCCAAAGACCATTTTTAAATTCAATTTGCGTAAAAATAGTTTTAAATCAATAAGGGTCTTGGCAAGGTTTGCAGTTTTGCTGAGTACAAAAGTTAAACCCTTAGCTAGAAAGTCCACCAGTTCTTGGGTCACCAGATATGTGGAAAAATTGTAAATTTTAAAGTCTCCAGTTGAATTAGTGACAATGGTTACATTGGTGTTAGTGGCCACTGTGTGTTGATTAAGTTGGTTGGTCATCTCCCTCTGCGATTCTGCCCCCTCTGTTGGCGATTCCAGCATTGACCTCCTCCCACAGACTTCTGATTGATCCTTCCCTCGTTGGAAAAATCCTGAGTTGTTGAAGGTTTGGTTCGTTGTTCTTCCTTGTCCTTGATTTGTTCACTTCACCTAAGAGGTGTTGTTGGTGGCCTTTTAATGTCTCTTAGTGTGCCCCCCTTTGTTCTTTGTACTGGAGTATCCACTGTGTGACCATTGTTGGAATTCACGGTGGAGCTGTTTTGGGAATTTGGGGGTGGGGTTTATGCTGTACCACCCTCATAATCTCGTTTGTCCCTGGCTAATTTCTTTATCTTGGTTTCTCTAAATTTGTTTAAACTGTTGTCTATGCTAGTAAAAATACAACATCGTATTTATACCTTGAAAAGTCTGGGTCAGCTTTAATGACCTTTTCTAAAATGTCCAATTTATTGAAAAGTTTGTCTATCTGGTTATTGTAGTCTTTAACAAAAAGTTCAAGAAACTGACAACCCTGTTCATCGAATAAGTGTAGCAGTTCGCAGAAGAAAGAAGAATTGTTGATTAACCCTGTTGGGTATCTCCACTGCCTCAATCCCTTTGGTATATGTTTCCACTGTAGACACTCACGGAGGTATACTACCTCCAACTGTAATTTTTTGCACTTGAATAGTTTTAAATCAAAACATTTTAAGTTGTCAATATTTGAAATGTTTTCATTTTCATAACCTGACTCGTTCAATAAAGTTGTCCAGTTTCCTGTGTTGCTGTTAGAAAACAAAACCATTGGTTTCCTTAGCATTTTGTTCAAGGAAGGAGCATCCAAGTTGGTATGAAGGTTGGCATTTGCATCAATCCTTTCCATACTGTGTGCATTGTGGTCCCTCATAGAGGAGGAATTTGAAACATATTTAATGGATGTAATATCCTTTTAACTTTTATCTGAAGAAGTTTGTTTAATTTGGACAGATGAAAGTGCTAATAAAATAATCGAGTGGATTTGCCGATTCCAGCCTTCCAGTCTTCATTTTTTAATAAATTGGAAGAAAAGGATGTTAAAAAACATATGCAGGGTTTGTGTGAAACAGCTAACACTGTGAAAGTTAGAGATGAGATACATTTATGGAATAGAAGGTGGAGGTTGGAAGCTGTTTTGAAATGTGGAAAAAACATGGCAAAACAGTTGCCAAGTGTTATTTTTGTGGCTGGTCATAGTAGGACATTATGAAAAGCTGGCCAACCTAAATCATGTTTTTTTTTTTTGTTGGGATTTTTCTCATTTAATTAATGATTGTGACAAGGTACAATGCAACCAGTGTGGGGGAAAGGACATACAGCAAGAAGATGTGGGGCTGAATGCAGGTTGTGTTAAAAAGGTACACTTTTGGATGGATTGTCAAGAGCAAATAGTAAATAATGAAAATATAGGGAAAAATGAAGAAAACATACACAAGGAAGGACAACAAGGCTGGGGGAGAGAGTGAACAATGTGAAGAAGCTGTAGAAGAAGAAAACATATGGAGGTGAAAAAGGATGAAAGATTGCATACAGGAGGAGAGGTTGGGAGAAGGGATTGACACAAATAATTTATTTTTTGAAGTTCTAGCCAGTGAAAAATATGATTCTGTGGATCGAGGATTATTTGTAAATAAACTCAAGAAAATATTCAATAGGGGAAAGAGTAAAAATAAGAAAATATTAATTTAAACATATTTCCACTTAAAAGGAAGGAAAAACAACAATTTTAGAGTACTTTTAGTAAAAGTGAACAGCATTATTAATATTGTAAAAATGACAGGGATACTAGAATGGTGTGCTAAATGTGATGTGGATGTTATTCTGTTAGAGGATTTCCTGGCAAGTGGAGAAAGACTGTAAACAGAAAAATTTTAGGGTGGAAATATAATACAGAACTTAGGAAGTAAAATTATCTCTAAAGTGGCTGTTGTGTTGTTGTTGTTGGGTCTTTCGGCTTATCCCAGTTAGGGTCACCACAGCAGAACTCCGGTCCGTTAATGTTTGGCAGTGGATTTTTACGTGCCGAGTTACCAGCCCTGACGCACAACCTTCAATGAAGGCACACCCATTCTCGCATGCCTCCACACAGAAGACGCTCTAGCTGAGAATCGAACGCGACAACGTCTTGCTGTGAGGCGACAACACTACCACAGCACCACTACCACGGGTAAAGTGACTGTTGTGTAAAAAAAAAAAAAAATGAAAATACAAGACATAACATTCGGTAAGGATGGGACGGTTGACTGTTGTGGATATGAGGTACAGAGAAAATGTCTATAAAAATGTTAGCATTATATGCATGTATAACTAGTAATGAAAGAGAATATGTTTCATCAAATATTAGACTATGTGGTGGTCAACATGAAAATCATAATTGCAGGGGACTTTAATTGGGACTTAAGAGAAAGGTGTAAAAATACAGGAAGTGATAAAATGTGATGAATTAGCTGTGTAGAACAAAAGTCAATGGATTTATAGAAGGGAGCAGTTGGATCTGAAATTGATTATTTTGTATAATCGGAAGGCTTGGGCATAGCAGATCGTGATAGCCTTGTGACTTTTTCTTTTAGACCATATAGCAATATGGATGGAGGTAATGGAAGAAAGGGAGCATATTAAAAAAAAGAAAGCAGAAAAAAAGGAAATGAGAAGGTATGGGATAAAATTGGAAAGTAGGAAGCATTGCAGTTATGGAAGGATCATATAACCATGAAGACTTATATAAAAAATTGGTCTGAGTGGTGGATTGAACTTAAAATGAAGTATGAAAAATATTTTTTCAGAGGCAGGATGATGTAAGAAAGTGAAGTATGAGACCATTTATAGAAATGTATTAGAGAATATAGAGAATAATACAAGAAAGTACTACAGAATGGAAAAAGAAATATAAAAAAGAAATTGAGAAAAAATAATGCATTACTGTTTAGACAAAGACATTATTTACAAGGGAGGAGGTATCTGCATATTTGGGAAAATAGTAAAGGAGGATAGTAGTATAATGAGAGAAATGAAAATGAACATAGGTACAAAGAACACAAGAGCAAATAATGAGTATTGGAGGACAGCATGTGGAAAATATAAGAGTCATCATCATCATCATCAGACCCTTTTCCAATTTTTTCTACATGGGGTCGGAATATCATGTTAACTGTCCCCAACTCTCTTGATTCAATGCTACACTCCTGCCTTCTTCAACACTCATGCCTACCTGTTGCAGATCTTCTTTCACAGAATCCATCTACCTCTTTGCTGGACATCCTCGCTTCCTCTTACCTTCTTCCTGTCTGTCCTAAATCTTCCTTACCAGCATACCTCTCAACCTCTTAGTGCAAGTAATCTGGACAAAGCCTGACAAAATGGGGGGACAAGGCTCCAAAAATAGGGACAAATTTTAAATAGTGCTGTTATAAACTTAGAAAGTTGCTAGACTAACAAGATATGTTTTCTGAAGGATTTGAAGTCTGAAACTCAAATGTATGTCATTATTTAGTGACTTCAGTCCTCAGATCATCCCAGTGATTTGCCAGAAAAATACTAATTTTATGAGGAATACACCAAAAATATGAGGCAAAAATCTGGACATTTTGCGAAAATCTGGACAGTTGAGAGGTATGCAGCAGACTGTCTTCTACTTTTCTGCACGTGTCCAAACCACTGTAATCTGTTCTCTTTGATCTTTTCTGAAATTGAAGCTACTTTGGCTTCTGCTCTTATGTCCTCATTTCTTCATCTGTCCCACAGTGTGCATCCTACTGCCCTTCTCAGGCACTTCATTTCCATCACCTCTAGCTTCTTCAACTGTTCTGCCTTTACTACCCAGGTTTCTGTGCCATACAGTAGTACTGATTGCACCACTGTCTTGTACACCTTACTTTTCAGCTTCTTTGGCATTCTTCTGTCATAGACTACACCTGACACTCTATGATATTTGGCTGCAGCCCCTCTTATTCTAGCTTTGACCTCTTCATTCAGACTTCCCTTCTCCTCAAACACCCCTCCCAGATACTTGACGCTGTTTACCTGTTCCACTATCTTCCCTTCTATCTATTCTCAGCTTCTTCTGATTACCCCAATTTGCTGCTATTACCACCATCTTATCTGTGCTTAGTTTCATCCCATGTGCCTTCAGTTTTGCATTCCATTCTCCTATCCATTGCTGAAAGTCTATCTTAGATTCTGACTGTAATGCCACATTGTCTGCATACAGCAACTTTGTTGATCTGCCACTCCGACCTGTTTACTAATGTAGTCCATCACCAGTATGAACAGCAGTGGGCTAAGAGCTGAACCCTAGTGTATATCCACTCCGACTGGGTGCCCCTCTGTGAGGCAGAACACTGTTTATACTTGAGTTATTGGGTCCCTGTACATAGCCTGCACTAATTCTACCAATATTTCTGGGACTTCAGACCACTGCTGTACTGACCAGATTAGCTTTCTTGGGAAAATATGTATAAGAGTATAAGGATGGAAAATAAGAGAGGAGAGAAAGTAAATAAATTTAAAGAATGAGTTAAGGAATAATTTGAAAAAGAAATTGAAGGAAGGGTTTATTTATGAAGAGTTATGTAGTAAGATATTAAAATTGATGTAGATTAAAGATAAAAAGAATGTAATAAAAACATGTAGACACATCACAGAATAACAAAGATTATAAATATTTTATCGGAGTAATAAAGAGGAGAATGTAAGAAAGGATTAGGGATATTATGGAAGAAAGTATCTAAGATATAAAAGGAAAGGGATGTCAAGAATTGTGGATAATTAAGTAAAAGGGAGGATGTGAAATTTATGATAGGTGATATTAGAGAGGCATTTTATATAGTAGGAGATGATTTCTGGGATGTTATGGAGAAGCATGGAATAGTTAGTAGAATTAGGAGAGTGTATATGTCAAAATATCGGAACAACAGATTGAGAGTGTTAGTGAATGGGTAGCTGAGTAAAGAAACATGCATGAAGTGTGGTGTAATACAAGGATGTCCAATGAATCGAATATTATTTGTATGAGCAATGAATGCAAAAGTGAGTGAAGTAGCTTATAAAATGAAATGTGCTAGATATGGGATGCAAAAGGAGGTGGCAATATGAATAGTTTTGATATACACAGATGACATAGCTGTAGTTGCTAAGAACACAATATGGATGAGGAAAATGTTGATTTCTCTGAATGGATGCTTAAAGGCATTGGAAATAATGTTAAAGTGCTTCCACACTTAAGGTTTTTGGAACAGTCCACAGTTAAGTCTGTCACCTCAGAGTGAAAATGTCCATTAAAATTTTCACAACCAGAGGTACTTTTGTCTGACCATGGGAGAATGGTCAGATAAACATAAGATAAAAGCCTTTCTTAATTTTCTTTATGTACTACTTTTTTCTGTAATCCAGGGCCTAAAATCAGGTACGTGACAATAATTTGCAAAGAGGAATGCAGCCAGAGTGTTCAGCTTTATCTTTCTATATAAGAAATATTGTCACCTGACTGTCTTGGTTTAATGTCTTTACCCATACTTTAGTTCTAAGAAAAGTTGCATTATTTTTAGGGAGCACATCTTGCAAGATTACTTGTGCATTTTTATGCAAGCTCATTTCCACCAGTCTTTGTTCTGCAGTGATTGTTTTGTGAATGGACAGCTATTATTATCACCATAACTATTACTTCTTTAATAGTGTTCCAATCTTTTTTCTAATCACTGCGAAAAAGACTTTACGTGGTACAATGTTATCTAGATGACATTTGCCTTTTTCAGCCAAAAGGAATGTCCTTTCTGGATTGGGGAGGTTAACATTCCATTGCGTCATGAAACCAAAGTAGCGTATACACTGTATTCAAAAGCTGGATTACACCCAAGATGATCTGTAGGTACTGCAGCGGTCAGGTAGGCCTTGGGTATTTTTATGTCTATGAAGAGTTGGGCTGATGTTGGGTAGGTCTTAAATTGTTGCATGTGAGTAGGATTCTTATTTTAATTTTTTTTATCTTCTTCTTGCTCACACTCACTTCCCCAGCTGGCTTGCTGTTTTTTTTGTGTCGGTTAAACTGTCATTTTCCTTGGCTACAAGGGGTCCTATGAGGTTGCCAATGTTGGGTGGTTACCAGTCATCGATTTAGTTTTAGTTAGTTTAGTTTGTCCATAACTTTTGTTGCCTTTCTACCATTGTACATTTGGGTAGGAGATTACTGGCATTGTTACATGGTATGGCAGGAATCAGGAATTTGTCAGTGCAGTCTTGCCTGTCAGGCCAATAGTCGGCAGTTGTTGGTGCTAGATTTATTTGAGGCATGCCTTGTAGTTTCATATTTTTGAGCGTGGCATAATGGTTAAGGTTGTCACCTCACAGAGTGTGAGTTTCACTTAAAATGGTCTGCAAGAATGGCTAGTTTAGTCTTCCAATTATTTAATTTTGGTTTTAAGGTTTTTGGGGATAGGAGGTGGTGAAGGTTATGAGCAAAGCTGTGGGGACAGCAGTCATTGGTTGTGGTGTTTGTTGATGTAGCACTAAGGTCTTTGTTGTCATTTTGCAGATAGGAGAGAGTTTTGGTTAATGGCTGTTCATCGTGCATTTGCAGTAAGGTGTTAACCATCAGGGAGCATGGCTATGACCATACCTCATGACTAAACAGAGTTCTATCCCTAAATACTTATACATTTTTCTCTTATTTCTTACTCTTGTGCTGTCTCCTGCAATGATCTACAGTAGCCCTTGCAAACCCTTTACCATTTTATCTCTGTTCCCTTGTGTCTGTTGCAATACAATATCTGACCACTAGATGACAATCTAAACTAGGATTGCCCCTTATACATCCATCCTTCCCTGATTTCCTTTTGAAATTAAAGTTCTGACCCAGGATTGAGGATTTTCTCCATGCCCTATCTGTCCACTCTACCTTCTTCTTTCCACTAGCTTTGCTCTCAGTGACCACTTACTTTCACTACATTGTTTCCTTCCCAACTAAGGCACCAAGTAGTTAGCTGTTTGCTGATTGTTTCCTTTTTTCCCTGACTTTCTCAGTTACTTGTCTGAACCCGCTCCATTTGCACTGCGGGCTCACTCCGCTCCCCTACCCTACCCCCAATTCCCAACCACCCCCATTGGTCCTAGCTATATACTTCTGGAGCCACAACCCCTCCCATTATCATCCTATCGCACACCTCCTCTACTTAACAGCCCTACCCCTAACCTCTACAATTCCTTAATTATGTTAATTGCCTTTCTTGATCTACTCCCTAACCTCTCCTCACCCCTTCCTGTTTTGCTTATATTTTACAGCTTCTCTCTTACAGCCACCCTTATTTTACTTAATTGTATACACCTTCTCTCTTATAACCACCTTTATTTTACTTAATTGTACACCTCTTCCCTCAACCTACTCATCCTCTTAAAGCACTGTCTCCTTTCTCCCACCTTTAGTTTTACTTACTACACTCCTTCCCTCAATATACTCAAACTCCTTAGCTACACATCCTAATGGCCCCAACACACAAATCTATACTCACAAATCTACTACTTTTAACCACAACTCTTGCTTCTCTCACAACATCATACACATTAACCTTTTTTGAACACTTCTCTTTTCCTGAATACCACCCCTGCCAGTGAACTCTACCAATTTCTCCCATAAACTACCTCAACCACAGTAACATAACCTCCATTTCTATCTATATATTACCAAAGTACCATAGAGCTACCCATGTTACTTACTTCCTTATCAAAAAATCCCCAAATAGTTTCTACAAAATCCTTAAGTTTGTACAATATCCTCAACAACACCCCCTATTAGATGGTGATATTCATCCAAACCCTGGCCCCAATATTGATATTCCCAATAACTTGCACAACCTAGCATCTCCTCTTATCACTACCTTAAATAGACCCTCTAACTCCCTCCTAATAGCTCACCTTAACATCCATAGCATTAGCAATAAAATTAGCCACCTACATGCACTCTTAGATGTGCACTCATTCAATATTCTCTGTATTACAGAGACATGGCTAAAGCCCTCAACTCTGGACCAGAAGATTACCCCTCCTGGATATAATATCCTGAGATGTGACCACAAAACCAAAAAGGGTGGAGGTGTAGCCATTATGTATAAATCTGAACTCCAAGTTTCACCCTTCAATGTGCTCCTACCATCAGATACCAATTAAGAAACTCTTAGTGCCAAACTTCAAATCAACAACTACAAATCCATCTATCTAATATGCACATATCTCATCCCTGGAATTAATATCAATACTCTTGAAAACTTACTTAGTTACCTCGCTACCCACCTACCTCAGGAAACCATAGTATTCGGTGACTTGAATATAGACTGGGCTACCTGCAGTTCCCCTAATCCTACCAATCATAAAATGTTTTATGGATTTTCACAAATTATAACCACTCCTACTAGAATCCATAATCCAAGCAGTAAAGAAGCCACCCTAGACTGGATCCTTGTCAACAGCCACCTTGATACTTATAAACTAGGAATCCTTCCTGGCAATATTAGTGACCACATGCAAACCTACATTATTAAACAAAGAATCCATAGCCCAACTACCAATAATTTTAAAACCTCCCATTCTAAAAAAATGTTTAATCCAGAGAGCTTCCAAAATAAACTGAAAGCATGTGAATGGTCCCCTATGTCTCATCTTCCACTTGATGAAGCATTGACCTACTTTAATACTAGATTCCTTCAGATCCTAGATTACCACACTCCCTATCGCTCTTCCCGAATAAGGACCAAAATTGCCCCTTGGCTCACAAAACAAACTAGGCAAAAGATCCTTCTCAGAAATAAAATTTGGGCCAAATGGAGAGTCTCCAAATGTCCATCAGATCACCTTTACTTTACACAGTTAATAAATGCCACCAAGAAAGATATTCTCAGAGACAAAAAAGACTATTACTTTCACCTCCAACAAACCCATCAGCAAAAACCACAAAAATTCTGGTCTGGCATAAACAAACTTCTTCAGCCAAGGCACACTAAAACTCCTGCCCCCTTCAGGATTCAACCAAAATAACTGATTCCTGATGCCTTTAATAACTACTTTACTGAAGCCATTCGAACCAATACTTTACCACCTATTACCACATCCCCATTAAATACCACTAAGACTTCATCTCCAACCTTTCAAATACAACCAGTACCTACATCCCTCATTTACAAACTCCTTCAAAAACTAAAACCATGCACCCCTTCTGCTGACTGTCTTCCAGCTGAATACCTGCAAATTGCAGCGAAAGCCATTCCCTATCCCATCTCCATGCTTATAAATAGAACAATTTTAGAAAGCAAAATCCCCTCCATATGGAAAGTGTCACACATCATCCCTCTACATAAGGATGGGTCATCTACTGAAATCTCGAACTTTCGGACTATCACCTTACTGTCTCCAATAGCTAAGATAATGGAAAAATGCATACACAGACAACTACTTGACCACCTTTTCCAAAATAATCTACTTGCCAACATGGCTTTAGGCCATTCCATAGCACAACAACTGCCCTACTATCCTTTTCTGACTCCATAAACAAAAATGGTAACAATAACACTTTTTCCTCTGCACTATTTATTGACCTTTCAAAAGCCTTTGATATGGTCAGCCATAATATGCTTATAGACATTCTAAAAGCCCAATCACTTGACCCACAAGCATTACTGTGGTTTAAATCCTATCTGGAAAACAGACAGCAAGCAGTACTGTGGGATAATAATCTTTTTAAATCCCTCCCTGTGAACACTGGAGTACCCTAAGGCTCTATTTTAGGACCTCTACTCTTCTCATTGTTTATAAATGACCTACATACCAAAATTCCTCAGGTCACCTGCATACAATATGCAGATGACTCTACTTTAATTTGTTCTGCCAAGTCCATAACCTCTCTCCAGTCCCTCACCCAAACAATATTTAACAGTTTTGAAAATTGGTTCATGCAACACTGCCTCCTCTTGAACCCCAAAAAAGCAAAATTATTGCTCTTTGCTCCTACTCATAAGTCACCTCAACTGCACTTCACTATAACCTCTAACAATGCAACTAACATATCCCCATACACTTCAATCCGTCTACTGGGAGTAACAAATGATAATAACCTTCGTTTTGATGACCACATTAATTCTACTATAAAGTCTGTCAACAAAAAACTAGGCATCCTTTACTGAATCAAACCCTTCCTTTCCCCTTCAGCCAGAATAACTATTGCCCAGACCCACCTTATCTCTACCCTGTTCTATGCTTCTGCAATACATACCAATCTAACAAAAAACAACTTCACTAAACTTTCCACCAGTTACAATAACATAGCCAGATTTGCCACTGGCACCACATTTAGAACTCAACCTAAAACAACTGGGATGGCTAGAACTGCAGAACCAACTACTTTGTCAACAACTTGTTTCACCCAAAAGATCCTTTACCATCCTAATAATACCCCTATCCTCACTAATCTGATTACACTCTACAAAAATCTTGCAACACTACACTCAGCGAATAAGCTTTTAGTTTCCACTATTAAATCAAATAACAAAGTTGGGGACTCACTTTTCACCAACACAGTAGGTAAAATCTGGAACCAGCTTCCTACTGAACTTTCCACCCTTGCTTCCACTCTTCTTTTCAAAAAACATCTTAAAGAATATCTTACAACTCACTGGCTTTGTCCCTGCTCTAACCCTGACTGCTATCTCATTCCCCTTCTTGCTCACTCTATACTTCTCTACTCTACTGTTTTATGTCACCTATCTGTAATTAATAATTTCCTTCATAGTACTGGGAAAAAAAAATATATATATATATATATATATATATATATATATATATATATATATATATATATATATATATATATATATATACATATATATATATATATATATATATATATATATATATATATATATATATATATATATATATATATATATATATATATATATATATATATATATATATATATATATATATATATATATGGGTCCATATCTATTCATCGAACTGTCATTACAGCTTGACGCACTAGATCGACACGAAAACATCGACTCTTCAGATCATCGAAATTTCAGGTAAGCTATCCTCCCCCTCGCAGGACCCATGGTAGTACTTGTGGCTATATTGCGAAGTAAATAACAACGTTGTGTAGGGAAATTGTAGGTAGTGATGTGAACCATACGCGTTGTACCAGAAAAACAAGTGCTACCATGGGTCCTGCGAGGGGGAGGATAGCTTACCTGAAATTTCGATGATCTGAAGAGTCGATGTTTTCATGTCGATGAAGTGCGTGTCGCTGTAATGACAGTTCGATGAATAGATATGGACCCATATATATATATATATATATATTTGTTTTTTGCTCTCTGTATTTGATCTTAGCTTAAACCTACTAAATTACTCTGTAAAATTTTTGTTCTGCACAATGTAGCCAATACTGTAATTCACTTGACTATTACTATGTATTGTATTCTTTGTCACTGCTGATGCTTAGAGCTTTTCTCCCCGGGCCTCTACTGAAAATGGACATATATCCAGTTAGACTAGCCTGGTCAACAAATGTAAAATAAATAAATAAATAAATAGTTTTGAAGGGTAAGGTGGGATCATGCAGAATGTATGGATCATGATTTGGTTGCTTTCCACTGCAATTTGTGCTTTTATGGTGAATCAGGGGGATAATTGGAGGAGGGAAGCCTTCAGGCAGTGTATGTAAGTGAGGTAAAAAAAATGGTTACTACTAATTCCTAAGTTTATACGAACAATATTTGAGATACATCCCTATTTGTCTCCCTTTTGCTTTCACATTTGGTTGGCCTTGTCTGGTTTTCTTGCACTAAGAGGTTGAGAGGTATGGCCATTCCTCTGAACATAAAATGTTTCTCCACATTTTCAGTCTGTTCCTCATAATAATTCTGCAGCTGAGGGATCTTTTAAGACTGGAGGTTAGTTCAAGCAACTGGCTCAGAGTAAGAGCAGTCTGTATTCCTTGGTCCCTAGGTTTGCCTTTAAAAAAAATAATAGTAATTAAAGGACAGAAAAATAAATGTCCGGGTTTTTTCTGCTAAGAGGTTGAGTGGTCTGAATAGGAGGGTTGGAAGAAGTGGCCATTGGCTGTGCATGTGAGTAGCGAGGTCACTGCTCCTGCAGATTTTCGCAGACTATTTTGAATATGCGTTTTTTTTTGTTTTTTTTTTTTTTGCAGATGGCTGATTAATGTTATTTTGTTGTTTTATTTTCTGTTAATATGTGGAGTCATTGGCTGAGGTGATTCATACGTGCTTCTGGAGCATATGGCAGAGATGTAGACATTAAAACAGAGATGGGAAGATATTGTTTCACAAGCAGAAGATTTGTTTCAGGATTTGCCTAGCAGTGAAATCCCAGTGTACGTTGAGCAGAGCAACTCTAGTTGGAAGAGAAAGCAACCAGCATAAGGCAGACAGGTCGCCAGAGGGAAGGGAGCATGGCGGTCAAAGTTGAAAGAGGTGGTTGCAGTGGAGGCTCCAGCCACTGCAACAGTGCTTGCTGTGCCTGTAGGTAATGATCTGTTGTTGAAAGGCCCTGTAGTAATGTCTGATGTAGGGCGAGTAGGGAAGAGTTGGAGTGTATTGAAGGATCACATTAGGAGACTGGGGAACCTAAAAGTGGTATGGGGATGACATAGGTTTGGTGATTGGGGCAGGTTTTAGGAGAGGCAGTTTCTGGGATGGGTAGCCTAGGTTGGAGGTAATTTGGCATCATATGTGGTGGGTTAGACTCGTACTTGCAAGAGGTGGGTTTGGATTTTGGGATTCGGCCTGGCGACTGGTTAGCTACACAGGCCCTCGGGCAAGGGAGTGGGGTGTATTGTTGACTCATCATACACCTTCCTCAGTTAAACAGAAGATCTGGAAGGTAGAGTATGTTGATATTTTTGATTTAATTGATATGGATGGGGTTCAGCATTTGTTGGTGTCAGAAACTGCAAACAGCAAAGATCTTTTGGCAGCTTTAGTGGCCCTGGGGCACAGGACAGTGGATAGATTCAAAAACTTGGGAGAACTGGGTGCTGGGCTTTGTGTACTATATGGCAGTTTGGTTGGAGAAAGATAGTGCCTTGGCCCTTCTGGTCTTGGCGTATCTCCTGACAATTAGAGAGGTGCAACGGCTAAGGGTTGGTAATGCTTAGTTATGGTAAGATTAGAGGTTCCATAAAAGGAAAGTGGTCAATCCTGCATTGGGAGATGAAGCACCTGGACATATGGCTGGCCACTATGATGGACAGCGTTGATGCTATTAGGAGAGGTGGTAAGGTAGGAGGAGAAGGGGCGGGAGTATGTTTGGATTGTAATGTGGGGAGATGCTCATGGGTGAGCTGTAAGTTCCTGCACACTTGTTCACAATGTGCAGGCATACATCTAGCCTTGCAGTGTGGCTGGCAGGAAGGTAATCTGGCCAGCCAATATTTGTTTTTACCTGATTTGAGTGGCTTATCATCTTCATTTCAGGGATCCCAAAGTATGCAAGGTAGAGGTAATTTTCATAGGCAGAGAAGGGGGGGTGTCTTTTCAGAAGGCAAGAGGATGACCTGGGGACACATTCTTCCATTAAGGTGCAGGTGTTGTGGCTTATGCTCCATTAATTTCCTGATCTGGCAGTAGTGGAGGAATTCATTAATGGATTTTCTTGGGGGGTTTCTGTTAAATCTAAGGTGGGAAGGGATGGAGTAGTCTGTAAAAACTTGCAATCAGTGTAGCAGTAAGGACATTATTTTGGAAGCACTGGTGGAGAAGGAATGGTGGACGGGTAGGCTACAGGGTTTTTTTGACGGCCCCCCTTTGACAGTTTTAAAGTTTCACCATCAGGCTTGGTGCCTAAGAATGCAGCCAGTGAATTCTGGATGATTCACCATTTATCTTACGCAGGGGGGAGCTCTGTTAATTATTTTATTGCAGTAGAAGATGTTAAGGCGAGTTATGCCTCTTTGGGTGATGTGGTGTGGGTTATTTGTAAGTTTAAAGACCCATGGTTGGTGAAAGTAGATACTGAATCTGTGTTTTGACTTTTGCCAGTACGGGAGGAGGAATGGTCATTGTTGGGCATGGTGGTTGGAAACAAATTTTATTTTGATAAGGCTATGCCTATGGCATGCTCGGTGGTCTATGCTATTTTTGAGAAGTTTATCACAATGTTACATTGGGATTTGGCAGCCACTGGTGGGCACTCAAAGGGCGGTTCACTACTTAGATGACTTCCTCAGAGTAGGTGAGGGGTATGATGGAGTGTCAGAAGGGATGTGGGAATTTGTGAGGATGTGTGAAAAACTGAGGGTCCCACTGGTGAGCCAGAAGTTGGAAGGTTCTGCAAAGTCATTAAATTTCTTCAGTGTGTTGGTGGATGTGGAATGTAGATTGCTTTGTCTGCCAAGGGAGAAGATAACCCATTTGAAAGAAAAGTTTGCCTGGGTGAAGTCTAAGGATAAAGTGCTGGTTAAAGATGTCATAAACTTTTAGGACTTCTGAATTTTGCATGTCAGGCAGTTCACCTGGGTCATACTTTCTGCAGGTCCATGGCTTTTTTGCTGAAATGGGGGAAAAGCAAACATCATTGGGTAAGATTTGGTAAGTTGACATGGGATGATTTAAATCTTTGGTTGTCCTTTTTGGAGCAGTTTAATGGAGTTTTCTCTGACACTCAGATTGGATTGGTCAAGGGGATTTGTAATTATTTACAGATGCAGCAGGGGGTATTGGAATGGGGGCATTTTTTGTGGGTGAGTGGTTTGTGGCTCCTTAGTCAGTTGAGTGGAAGGAAGATTTAATGCCGATTTGGGCTGCATTCATAGTTTGGTAGGAATGGGTGAGGAGAAAGAGGGTTATTTTTAATTCGAACAATATTGCAGTGGTTCTGGTTTTACAGGTGAAGATGGCAAAGAATGCACAGTTACTGTTATTTTTGCATAAGTTGATTTTGCGAAGTTTGCTGATTAATTTTTCTTTTATTAGTGTGCATGTAACAGGTGTTAAGAATTGGATTGCTGACAGTTTGTTTTGTCTTCAGTTTTCAAGGTTTTAGCAATTAGCTCCAATGGCATCAGAGGAACCAAAGGCAGTGCCAGATGAAGTATGGTGAATTGGGTTGAAGTGACCAGATGGTTGGTGGAACAATCCTAGGCAAAATCTACCAGGAAGGCGTATGGTAAGACATTGTGTGATTTTGATAAATTTATTTTACAGCTGCCTGAGAAGGAGGGAGTCTGGTCAGAAAAACTATTATTCCAATATTTGGCCCGGGCTTGGGTACATGGTAAAGAGGTGCAGTCAGTTAAGGTGGATTTGGCTGTGATCAGATATTTGCTTAGGTGTCAGGGTTGTGTGATTTCACTAACTCTTGGACAGTTTGGAGTATGTTGAAAGGATTGGATAGAGTGGATGGCATTAACATGCATAAGTGTTGGTTGGTGACAAGGCAGGTTTGAAGGTTTTATTATGGAGTGTAGCTTTGGTGAGTGGGGAGTCAGTGGATAATGTTTTATGGGTGACATTGAACTTATAGATGTATTATAGAACTTTTAGAGTGTCATAATTATTAGGGTCATTGATTTGGGGGGACATTGTGATGCTTCCTGTGGCAGTACACATTTGGTTGCAGAAATCTAAAATGGATAAGGTTGGAAAAGACACACAGATAGTTTTGGGGAAAGACAGGTATGATTGGATTTGTCCAGTGGCTTGGGTTAGGAAATTGCTAGTGTCCCATATGGGGAGTCTCAAGATTTGATTTTCTGATCAAGAGGAGGTAAGGTGTTAATGGGTAGTCAGTTTATATATGTAATGAGGAGGGCACTTCACTGTATGGGTATTTTTGGGTGAGAGGTTTTCCACCCATTCCTTTCATAAGGGTAGAGCTTTGGATTTAGCGAAGGAAGGTAGTTTGGTTGAGTTCATTAAGCTGTTGGGGTGCTAGTCTTCAAATGCCTTCTTGTCTTACATTAGATAGTTGAATAATGAGGATGGTCATTAATAATTTTTTTTACTTTTATTTATTTACTTTTATTTATTTATTTTTTGGGAAAGGAAATTGTCATCCCAGGCCATTTGTATGTTCACTGGGCAGCAAAGATGGCTGCAGTAAGGACTAATGGCACTGATGTAGGTTTGCATCATTTCGGGTGGAGAATCAGATGGTATTAGATTCCTCAGATGGAATCAGCTTATGGAGGAGTTTGCAGGTATACAATCGCGGATGGGGCTTCCTCAAGTCTTGTTGGTGCATTTGTCATGTAATGACTTGGGTTTAATTCTGAAGCAGCAATTTGTATATTGGATAAAGGAGGATTTGGCTGTTTTAAAAAAAAAGTTATATATAAGCATGTGTATTGTGTGGTCCGAAATAATACCCCATTTGTTTTGGAAGAATGCTAATATTTTTTGGTAGTAGAGCGAGCACTGCAATTTCTTAATTGTAGGTTTGTGAGGGTATGCAGATGATAGAGCACAGAGATTTTGATGATAGGGACACCGTGTCATTCAGAGAAGATTGGGGTATGCCTGAATGAATTTGGTTTAGATCTGTTTAGTCTGCACTTGGGTTCATTTTGGAGGGCTTAGTGAAAATCCTGCATTAGATGAGGTTGAACAGCCTGGGTCAGGCTGGTGGGCAGAGAAGAGGGGCAGGCTTGTCCCTCTTCTGTTCCCCCTCTGGAGTTTGGGTTGATGGAAGGATTTTGTGGGGAGAAAGTGAGAGGTCGATGCTGCTTGATTATTAAGTATAAGTGAGTAAAGGTGATGCTGCTTATTTGGGCAGGGTGAGCAGGGATATGCTGCTCTGATGAATGGTTAAAAGGATGTTTTTTCTTGTGATTAATAAATTGAAATGATGCAATAAAGTTATGATGATTTTATGAAGTTAATAAAGGTCATCAAAGGTCAATTTAGTGTGTTGTTTCTTTATTGAAGTGGAGCAGGACAATATTGAATTATAAGTACAAAATATTTTGTGAGATGACAAGAACGAGAAAAGTCATATATAAATGACAACATTAAAAGTTTGTTTGTGTCTTTTGGCTTTTCCCAGTTAGGGGTCACCACAGTGGAACTCCGGTCTGCTAATGATTGGCAGTAGAGTTTTACGTGCTGGCTTGTTGGGCCTAACGCACAACCTTCTACGAAGGAACGCCCGTTCACACATGTCGCCACACAGGAGACGCTATAACTGAGAATCAAACGGGCAATGTCTAACTGTGAGGCGACAATGCTACCGCAGCACTACCACCGCAGTTCAAATGACAACATTAAAAGTAATTAAGAAAAATGCTAACATGGAAAATAAAAATGGATGATATAGAAAAAGATAAAAAGATGTGGTATAACAATGTGACAAAATAATATTATTATGTAAATCTATGACAAATTTCAGGATTTCTTAAAGATACTGGTAATAAATAAGTTAGCAGTAAAGGGGAATATACCATATAAAAATAAAGTTGGAAGAGTGTGTTTATTTTGTGGAGAAAAAGAGGCAACAGAACTTGCATTTTTGTAAAATAAGAAAGTGATGAAACTCTGAAAAAAAGTTGTGTGAATAATTTTTTGATAATATTAATGACATAAAAGATATGGGTGTGAATTTGACTATGTTTGGGTATTATAAGAATAAGAAGAAAGAATAAATGTGAAGGGTAGATAAAATTGATTTTATGTAATTTGGGTTATTTGGAATGAAAGGCTAAATAAATTTTGAAAGAAGATGTAGGAGCGGAAGTCACTTATGAAAAAAATAACGAAATTCACTTACAGGGAACTCTGCATTGCTTTTTTAGTGTGTCAACTGCATCCAGAGCCATACAAACTTATATTTGCTTTATGCAGTGATCACTACTGTTTTTGAATATGTTTAAAGCATGTGTTGAATTTTCTGGAAAAATAGCCATTTCTCTGTTTGTTGGCATTTCTATCTGTGTGTTTCCAAATCTCTTAGCAGAAGGATAAATTAATCCAGGGACTTAGATGATTGGTGGTAGTTTGTTGTTTAATCTGCAGTTGAGAGCTGCTTTTACATTAAGAAATTCCAGGATCAGATATTTTGTGGCAGAAGGTGTTTACCTGGTCTCTCTGAGTTGGGAAGCACTGCTAGGTGTTTGTTGTTTAATCTGCACTTGTGAGCTGCCTTTGCTGTGCTTTTACATTAACAGATTCCAGGGTCAGATATCTAGTGGCAGAAGGTGTTTGCCTGAGCACTGGTGGAAGTTCAAAGAATGGCTATTTCTTGGCTAGTGGACATAAGAGCCAGTTTACAAGCTTTTTTCTCTACTATAAATCAGGCAAGTTGCAAAGCTCTTTGCTTCATTATAGAGGACTTTGCAAGCTTTACTAGTGTTTCAACTGCATCTAGAGCCATCCAAGCTAAGATAAGAATATTTTCTTGAATTATTGCATGTGTACTTACTTTATACAGTGATTGCTACTGTTTTGAGCATTTGTTAATGCATTTATTTAATTTTGTGGCAAAAAGAGTAATTTTTCCATTCATTGGCTTTTCTAGTCTGTATGCTTCCAAATCTCTTTGCAAAAGGATGAATTAGCCAGGGACTTAGTTGTTTGTTGGTAGCTTGTTTAATCTGCACTTGAGAGCTGCTTTTGCTGGGTTTTACATTAAGAAATTACAGGATCAGTAATCTTAAGGCAGAGGATGTTTACTTGGTCTCTCTGAGTTGAGAAGCACTGCAGGATGCTCAAAGTGTGGTTATTTATTGGCTGGAGGGCATAATAGTCAGTTTTCAAACTTTTTTCTCTGTGTAGAGCTTCCCATCAGGCTGCAATGGTTAGCCATACCCAGTTAGCAATGCCTAGTAAATGCCTAGGCAGTAATATTTGCCTGTAAAGTTAGGATTAGATCCAAAACTATTAAACAGTGTGACATTGTGTGGAAATAGGCTTAGAACAGCTAACTTGTACATTGAATGGCACTACCATATCCTAGCATTATATAACATCTTGCCTTATCCCAGAAGCTAGCCTAGAAAACTGCAGTTAAAACCCAATCCTTAATCCAATTATAGGACCAAGCAACATGGATATGCAATTTCAAAATATCTTGTGGCCAGCTTGGTAGATCTAGGCATCCTAATGCAATGTAGGAATTGTCTCATTTTCTCAGACAACCAATTAATCAATTACAAGAATAACACAGTATGTGAGAGATGTAAATGCACAGCTTTCTTGGAGGCAAAAATCTTGCATACAAATGAAATTGAAAGAAATAGCCACACAATATCCCTCATACATGCTATTCACAACATACACAGATTGTCAGATGTTGAAGCAGTTAAAATAAACCTTCCCTAATTTCAAAGACCTTCAAATTTATCTAATGGCAATACTGCTCCTCACAAAACTCTAAAGTACACACACCAAAAGCAACACCAAACATCTGACTTAAGCCTAAACATAATGGTCCCCTCCAAGTGCAAAAACCTTAGGCAAAAATGCACTTTACCATTGTGCAACACACAGATACCCACTCACTAGGTTGGACAATGAGAAGATAATGGTTAGTTGCCTATCTGGAGCCGGGATCTGCAATATCATGCACAAACTCAAGTTATTGCACCCCAGGTACCAATATCATTGTATTATAGTCCACGTGGGTGTAAATGACTTGAGACATTCCTCATTGGTCTATATGAAAACAGACATAATGGATATCTCAGAATATGTACCACAGAGAGGTGAGAACATTGCATTGAGCAGCATACTACCTTCACCAAGGATGATGCCACATTATGAACATTAAGTGGTTGATTTTAATAATTGACTTAGTTTCTGGTGTCACTCCATGGGGATCCAATATCTGTCAGAATTGGAGAATATGGTCAAAAGACTATATTGCTTTGCCAAGAATGGGTTGCACCTGTTCCCCCTAGGCTTTAAGATATTGGCTAAAATTATATCTACTGCCTTAGAGCTTTTTTTAGGCAATGCCAAAAAGACAACATTATTAACTTAATGGAAAAGTCTACAAGAACACTTAAGGTGTCACTGCTCAATGCTTAGAGCCTAAACAAACAAAAAAAAAACCTCCACACCCCTCAAGTCCTCCTTACTCTGGTGACTGTAGACATCTGTGTCATAACCAAGACTTGGTTTAAAGCCATAGACAGTACACTGGAAATGCAATGCTACAGTGACATCCATGCATTAAGAGCAATAACAGCTCAGGCTGTGGCCAAAGGTGGAGGTGTTTTGATCTATGTTAGCAACAAACATACCTCCAGTTTGGTTAAACAGGATAATGCCATGGAGCTCATGCATGTCAAGTCACCATATTTGAGGTCCCTCAGCATATCATGGCTAGCTGCACATCACTATCTATGCCCTTAGAGTCTCATGATTCTTTCCCAAACCAAATAGAGGTGTTCACCATTCAACCAAATACCCTACTCATGGTTGACTTTAACTATCCCTCTATAGACTGGGAACCATGCACTGCCTCAGACTTACAGACACAATGTTTTTTGGACTGTATTTACACAAACACCCTGAGTCAGATGCATGTTCCAACCAAAGGATCTCACATACTGGATCTGGTACTCACTAACATGAGAGAGTGTTGCACCCCCCCCCCCCCATATCACATCTTCATTAGTGAGGTTGGATCACAAAGCTGTTTCATATGAAGTAAAAGTCAACCTAGAATATCCAGCTAAACCAGTAATAGTCAGGAACTATTCAAAGGCAGATTACATCCTGTTAAGTAACAATTTTTCAAAATTCAAGGCTGCCCCATCCCCAAAATTGCAGGTACCTAGGATAATTATTCACAGAGTCCCTATACAAACATGTGAATGTCTGCATAGAGGCTGCAGTACCTACCAGAAATAAACACAAAGCAAACACTAAAAACAAACCACACTGGTAGAATCCTCATCTAAACAGGGTATATAATGAAAGAAAAAAAAAACTCATGGCCAAAATCAGGAAAAGCAACTCCCTTAAAGATAAGTGCTCCCTTATAAACTAAACAAAAAACTAAGAGGTCTAATTAGGTCCAATGCCAACTATGAGGACAGCATAGCCTCATAGGCTAAGGTAAATCAGAAGGCCTTCTTCAGCTACATCCAGAATCTTAGAGGTAGCACAAAACAGTATGCTGAACTGGTGGTGAATGGTACCACCTACACTGATCGGGGTGACAAAGCAAATCTACTGGCTGGTAAATTCAGCTAAAACTTTACCTCCCACTCCACCTAATTCCACCAGGTGAAATCCCACCAACATACTTCCTCCAGCTATCAGCATGAACCAGGTGCTGGCAGCACTTGCTAAAGCCAAGAACACAGTCTGCATGTGTCCCAACAATGTTCCTAGCTGCCTCCTGAACAGTCTAAAACATAAGCTATCAGGACCACTTGAGGCACTCTTTAACAGCGTCTTTGAAACAAGCTATGTTCCAAGTGAATGGAGGACTGCAACAGTCATTCCCTTTCACAATGGCAGACCATCATCTGACCCAGAGGATTACAGATCCAGCAGTGCAAAGTCATGGGATGAATTATCATGGAAATGATAAATAAAGACATTGGCAACATACAAATACTAGAACCATCCCATTTTTGCATTATTAATGGAAGGTCATGCCTACATAATCTGGTAGACGTCTTTGAGAGGGCCACCAAGTCAATGGGTGAGAGTAAAACAGTGCATACTGCACTTCTTGACCTGGCTAAGGCATCTGCTACAATACCTTACTCAGGCATTGTTGACAAGTTCTCTGAGCTAGGCATAAACCTTAACATAACTTACTGGATTGCTAGCTGGCTGACAGACAGAGCCCAATAAGTGAGGATCAGAGAGACCACTTCCCTTCCATCAACAGACTGGTCTCCAGTGTAGTACCCCAGTACTATGTGCTGGACCCGACCCTATTTGACATGTACTTCTCAGAAGTCAAGGCTAAAGTTAAAGGACTCTGGGTTACCAAGTTCACATATGTCTGTAAATTGGGAGTTATTATAGATTCCTCCAAGGCACAGATATCTTGCAACTGGATTTATCACAGACAAATTTCTGGTGCCAAAGCCATGGCCTAAAACTCAATGCTAACAATTGCCTTATAATGCTGTTTGGGAAACTGTCAATGCAAGTTAATTACTCCATCAATAAAATACCCTTAATAGATGACCCATTAGTAAGGAATCTGGGAACATATGTTGACAGCAATCTGGCCTTTGACCAATATGTAGCTAAGATAATAAGAAAAGCATTATATGTCATCCGATTTATAGGTAAGGGTATATCATCCAGGTCCAAAGAAGTCATATAATGACTCTAATAGCAGTAGGCCCTCATCAAAATTATCATTGAATACAATGCCCCCTTTGACATGTATCTAACTAGACACTTGCAACAGCTGGAATGCACACAAAGTTTTATCACCAGGAGAATTCAGGGCATGAATACCCTATCTTACAATAATTGCTTAAAGGCTCTATCCCTGTATTCAGTCTTCTACATTTTTTTATTTTTTTATTTACACTTTGTTCACCAGGATAGTCCATTGGGCCATGAAGAGCCCATTTTCAATGGAGTCCTGGGGAGAAAAGCTCCAGAATAATACAGAAAAATCAAAGAAAATACAGAGAGTAGAAATAAATAATAGTAATACACAGAATGCAAAAATACATAGATAATAGTAATACACAGGATACAACTGATACAGTGCAAGATAAAAATTGTTAGAAGCAGAAATACAGTTTTTTTTTTCAGTCTGATGAATACCTACTGCTTTTGCTATAGCTACAGCTAGAGCTTATAGACACACTACGAGTTTATTTACAGAAGTAATAACTTATGGAGAGAGAGTGAGGAAGGGGAAACTATGTAAGATGGGAACAAGAGCATTCCCACTGTGATGAAAGGTATGAGTGCAGTAAGGATTTGAGGGCAGAGAGACTATGCTGCTGGGAATTGATCTTTGCCTGGGTTTCAGGCTTTTCTCAGACTCAGTCCAGATGGATATGTTGCACATGTACAAAACAAGCAGCAGCAGAAACACTAGATCTGTGTATCTGAGCTTCACTTGTGACATAAACAGATCATGCTGGAGAGAAAGATGTGTCCCAAAGGATCATTGTACTATGGAATAGGCTCCCCATCAATGTAAAACAGAGTTCATCCCTGACCCTATTCAAATAAAACCTTGACAATTTAATGGGAAATCATAAACTTACCCTCAGTTCCTGATGGACAGAGGCCATCAATAAGAAAAGTATTATCTTAACTAATGCCCCCTTACAAATCCTTAGCTACATGCCTAGTAACATGCCTCTATGTGTGATACTTGGGACCCAGCTGGTTTGCACTGTGAGGCTAGGCTTGTAAGGACCCTAGTGGTAGTTTGTCTAGTAACAAGCTATGAAGCTATAGGATGTTATCAGAAAAAATGATAAATAGTAAGAAACAGAAATGTGCACACATGTGCCAGTAAATATGCACATTTTGTAAATACATAAATGATGCTTTTTCTGTTGTTTTAAACAGAATACCCATACTCCCTTAATACGTCCTGTGGAATCTTTTCAATCCACCCAAGCTATTGAAAACTCAAGCAAATGAAACCGCAGTTTGACTTCTCATCCAAAGTATGATGCTCTCATGGATGCAGCATCCCATTCATGCTGCTCTGTAGTCTCAAAATATTGACTGTAGGGCAGTTTCAATAGTGCAATAGGTAGCATACACCTTTTATTCAAAGAGTTGTACATTCTCTTCCCACATCAGTTAGATAAATTGCTGACATTGCAGTGCAGCTTAAGGGGTATGCTGTACTCCTGAGTATTCCATACTTTGGATGAGACATTAAACTGAGATCCCATCTGCTTGAATTAGTGGTAGCTCAGCTGAATGTAAAAGATCCCACTGCACCTGCCAAAAAGAGAAGGGATCCTTTATTTTAAGCATGTTTACAGTATTTGCATAATAACTCCTATATTTACACAATTTGCAATATTATAGATACTATATTATTCAATATGCCCATTTCTATCTTCCATTTATACATAAATTCAATCTTGGAATTAAATTTTTAACTCCACTCCATTTTCCAAAGCCAGAATCTTATTTTTTTCTAACACTGCTGCCAAATGCCATTTCCCATTAAACATTATTTACTTCACTCTTTGATTCCAAATAATCCATATTACATTAAACATTTTCCAATCAATCTTATACATATTAATGCTTCAAATTCCATAAAAAAACATTTTCAGTCATGTACATATTACCATTATTCACACACTTTATATCATCAGAGTATTTCAAGTCACCTAATTTTTTGCATAATTTTACAACTCTTTTATACTTCAAAAATACATGTTTTGTTTCAAATGCTTTACAATAATTACATACCCTTTCTTGTCATTTTTAAATGGCCTGTTGGCCATTACTGGTAATTTACTTATAGTCAATCCCCATAACAAATCTTGACATTCTACAATATTCTTAACTCTTTCTGATCTTGATTTTATGGCTTTGATTTTCTTTCTTTCTTTTTTTTAAGAAATTTTTTAATTTAACATATTTACAATATATACACAGAAAGCAAGACATTCAACATCACATACTGTTATACAATGTTAGGAATACATTGAATCATTAAGGTAATTTTTACAAGTAACACATTAAGAGTCTTGGTATTTCAATAGCAGCATTTCAAGGCTCTCTCAACCACTAAAAGTCATAGTATGATTTATAGATCTTGTACTGATTACTTCATTTTCAGTTTTACATGATATTACTGTTAACTTTAAAAAGTTTTTGGATGTAGGAACTGAATTCAATTTCCATTTTTTTGTAATAACTTTTCTAGCTACTGCCAGGAGACTCCAGAACAGTTTTTGTTGTTTGGCTTTAACATATAAAGGAAGTGTAACATTCATTAATATTATTGATCTAGTTAACAATTATCAGACCATAACCCCTTAAAACATGCATATTTCTTCCCAATATAGATTTAAGTTTTCACAATCCATAAACATGTCTGTCCAATCAACTTTTTTCTACACCTCCAGCAGACTAAAGAAGTCATTTTACTAAACTTAGAGATTTTCATAGGGAGTAAAAGACATTCTATGTATATATTTCCACACATAATTTTCCAGTTTAAACTTGAAGAAGTTTGGCTAACTGATTTAAGTAACACGGTTTTATTATTGCTATCTATCGAGTCACTCAGTCCACTACTATCTGCAAAGTTCCAGAATTTTGCATCAAAATTGTTATTGTTTATAATTAACTTATATAACTTGGACAAGCTTCCTTTGTAGGTTAATTTTCCCTTGATGATAGCCTTCATATATTCATATAATTGGGGAATGGTGTTCCATTCCTCTTCACTTATATTAACAAATGTATTTAATTACTTACTGATGGATAATATTAACTGGTTAACAGATTCATCCAATTTATTATCAATACTCTGATGGCTTAGCTTTTCATTTTTCAAAGCAATCAGGCCATAATACTAATCCATTCCTTTCTAGTAAATTCATTTTAACATTGTTATCAGTTTCCTTACATCTAGAGATGTGTGCAATGGCAAAGCACAATCATTTTCATTTTGATATTAACAGAGTTTTAAAAACATATGTATTAACTGTTTTAAGAACTGATTTCATATATGCAGAGTCTAAAGATTGAAATTAATTTCCTCCTAAGGTAAATATTATTAACCAGATGAAAGGATTGTCACCTATTTCTAATTTATCATACTTGATAAACTTTTAAGAATTTAGTAAAATCTGCTCCCGAATGGTTTTCTACTGACAAGTGTAATTTGAGTCTATCCAGAGCATAATAGAGTAAAACTTTGTAGCAATAGGATACAAATCTACTTCTGGGAAGCTAGTAGCAACATACACCCATAATCTTATATGATTTCTAAAAGCAATTATCAATTTTTAGGATACCTTAAGAATGAAGCTAGTATTTTTTTCCATTTTCTGTAAAGGTTTTTTTGTCAGGTATTAAAGCTATTGAATGCATTATGTATATAACCTTGGGTAATATGATCATTTTAATAAGTACTAATCTGTCTCTGAAAGTAGAAAAAAAAAATCCCTTCTTCAATAATTATTCAAAATTATTATTAATAATCTTACTCACATCTTGGTAGAATCATTAGCGGACTGGAGTTCCGCTGTGGCGACCTCTAACCGGGAAAAGCTGAAAGACCCAACAAAACTCACATGTTGGTAGAGTTTTATTCCTAAATATTTTAGTTTTTTCCTTCTCAATTGTATATATATATATATATATATATATATATATATATATATATATATATATATATATATATATATATATATATATACATGGATCTACTTTGGAAGCTGGAAAGGCCAGATTACCAAACATGATTTTGATGAGATGACAACATCAAAACCTTGGTTTCCTGAAAGCAGAAGTTTTACCAGGGTAAGTAAACACTTTCCCAAAACTGCATGGAAACACACATCAGTATGTAAAATCCACCTAGGTGGGGGGCTGCATCCCACACCCTTTAATGTGAGGGGGGGCTGCCAACTCCAAAATCACACTACAGTGAGAAAAAGGGTATATTCCCAATGATGGGCAAGTGTTTACTTATCCTGGTAAAACTTTCACATTCGGGAAATCAAGGTTTCAATGTTGTTGTCTCACAAAAATCATGTTTGGTAATCTGGCCTTTTGAGTTTTCAAAGTAGATCTATATATACATATATAGGTTTAGTATCAAAATCAAGAATCACAGTTCTTCATGTATTCACTTAGCTGAAAATAAATGTCTGAAGTAAAAAAGTTATTTCATCAAAATGATGGCAGTGGCAAAGTCAGTAATTTGCAATTCAATCTTATCAAAATTACCCAGGTTACCTTGACTTCTGGTGAGGTTTTAGTTATGTTTCTGAGGGGGAAAGCCCCCCTGCACCCACACCTTCGCATATAATATTTACAAACTCTAAGAATGCACTACAATGAGGAAAAGGGTACATTTCCTGATCCCTACTGTAGTGTGATCTCCAATCAGAATGTCAACCTCATATGAGTGAATACACACTGGCATTCGCCTATGTGGATTCGAACATTTTCAGATTGGTATTACAGAAACTGGGAACCATGCATTCAACCATCTCACTTTTGCTTAACTGCCATTCAACATTTTGAAAGTAAACCATCTCTCTCTCTCTCTCTCTCTCTCTATATATATATATATATATATATATATATATGGATCTACTCCAGTAGATCGAACTTTTAAATGTTTGAACCGAGACCATAACATCAAACATTTAAAAGTTTGGACACTGAAGTACAACAAAAAAAAAAGAAAAAAAAACAAAACTAAACACTTGTAGCAGGGGGGGGGGCAAGTTCCTGCACCTCCCATGTGGGGGGCTGCACCCCCACACCCCTTTCTACTTAAATATACCAACTCCGAGATCTCACTGCATTGCAGGAAAGGGAAACCTTCCCATTCCGCACTGTATAGGGATCTCCATTCAGTCTGTTCGAACTTTTAAAAGTTTGATCATATGGTCTCGGCCATATGAGGATCGAACTTTTAAAAGTTCGATCTACTGAAGGGGACCCACATATATATATATATATATATATATATATATATATATATATATATATATATATATAGGTATATAGCTTTGAACTTAGTATCTAGTGATTGATGTAACACTAAAGTTTCAGATTTATTATTAAATTTCATCAGAGATACTTCTTGAAATTTTTCAATTTCCTCATGTATTTCTTCAATTAAATAATTGAAATCTCCTATAGTTAGTAAAATATCATCTGCAAAAAGCTGTATTTTAGATTGCTAACTGAGAATCCATCAATTGTTCACATTTTTTATTGCTTCTTATACTATCAGCTAAGGGAACAATAACTAATGAAAATAGCAGAGGGGACAATGGACACCCTGGTTCTGTTCCTTTTTTTTAAAGGGAATCCTTAAGAAATGTAAAATCAATGTTAACATATGCTTTGAAATCTCTATACAGGTTTTTTAGTATTCCAATAAATTGTTCTGGAAATGTGGACACTTCTAAAGTTTTAAGCAAGCAGTTCCAATCTTCAGAATCAAAAGCTCCAATATCTAAGCTAATTAAAGCCAGTTTCTTGTTCATTCCTTTTGCTAAATGTAAAATAGTTACTACTTTCTTATATTATTATACATTAATCTATTGACTATAAATCCTATTTGATCATTATTAATTAATTTATCGATTATATCTCTTAATCTTGCAGCAAAAATGGAAGTAAATATTTTATAGTCTACATTTAATAATATACAAGGAACCTACATTTTTATCCTTTCCTTGTTTAAGTATAGGTGAGATTACATAAAATTAGCAATAAGGAGAAATTATATTAACACTCCAAATAATCTTGAAATGTCACTCAGTAATTCTAAATTATTTAATGGAAGCTGACTATATAATTCCTTACTTAACTCATTACATCCGAGTGATGCCTCCAGGTGAATCTGCAGTTAACTCCTACTGATGCCTCTTGGCGTCAAATATTGCTTGTTCATATTTGCATCAATAATTCCAAAATCATGCTATGTACAAGGTTTTAAAAGATTTAATCTTAAAGCTTAGCAGTGACAAACTCAACTGCATTAATATTTGACATCTGTCTAGTGCAGGTAAATTGATATTAACTGTTGTTTTTATGATATTAATTTATATAGATATTATTTTCACATTTTTTTTCTAAATATCTCAACAACCAAGTAACATGGACAGAACTCCTTAGCCTCATATGAAATCTCTCAGCTAGATGAATGAAATGCTGCTGACTGTATGTGTGTAACTTGAGTGGTTGCTGAGATATTGTAAGTTATTTACAAAATATTACAAGTATAATAGTTACAGTGTTTACTGTGATTTATAAAATTCAGTTTAAGACCTAAAACCTAAAGAATACTACCACCATAAAAATAGTTCCTGCTGAAGAGTTTGTCATTTATACTTCTTTCATAACCCTTATGGTTCTAGAGATATGAACAATTGTTTGAAATATGAGGACATAATTTGATTCTGTCAAAAGGCTTAGGCTCTGCCCATTGGAAGTTACATTGCAAACTTCCTGAGCTCCATTTAAAGTGAATGAGTTAAACCATCAAACACTAGAGCTTTACCTTTTCCCTTTTTTTAAAATCTTCTTTGACTTTTATTAGGGTAATAGACTTATTCAACAAACATAGTTGTTGGTCATTAAACTTATTAGTAACATTTTTCTTTAAATACTTGTCAGTTTTATAATTATCAGGATTATTATTTTTATCTTCACTAAGACCCTCATGGAATTTTTTAAACATTAAGCATCGTGTCTATGTCTGAAGTAAGATTATCAGTGTGAGGATTTTGTATATTATTGATTTGTGACTTTTTACTGAACATTTTACTTCTATTAACTACTTACATAGCTGCAATTTTATTTTTTCTAAAGCTGTCTATACTTTATACGTTAAGACTGTTTGATATTTTGTCATTAATTTTTTAATGACATCAGTATTATCTAATTTCTTTGTTTGTTGTTCAGAACTTGCTTTACATATTTTGGCTTGTATTAATAACAACTGTTTATCCCACTCTTTCATTTTATTACTAGCTCATCTTCCCATTCTCTCTTTAATATGCATTTTAAGGAGTCCCATAATATGACTTTGCTAACCTGACCCTTATCATTCAAAGATAACAAATTCTCAATGTGTTCCTTAAGATAACTTTTAAATTATTTTAATTTTGTCATATATACTGGGATCCTATCAGTCTGGAATTTCCTTGATATCCATTAATATATTCAGATAAAGGACAAGGAATACTTTTAAAATAATTCACTTTCTTAAGTAAATCTGTAAAGGCATAAACTCTATAAATTCATTCAATTTAAGTTTGTGTCCCATGGACATAAGAATAATGTGTGAAGAACAATGACCTATCTTATGCGTTTTCTATTAAATCACCTAAATTATTATTACTAATCTATGTGTTTAGTGCTTTACCTAATGCCAGAATTTTACCTTTCTTCTGTTTACTTGTATCTTCTATACTAGATATGGAGTTAAAAAATCCCCTTCTAGAATTAAACTACCCTTTCAATGACCTTGTTGTAAGTTTAAGTGACTAAGCGGATTTACGAGCATGGGTATGATATACATCACTGTGATGAAAAAAATGCTTTATTTAAACATGTGCAAGCTTTCCCTGATCACTCTTTCAAATTTGTGGTGTTACAGCAGGCAAAATGTGGGGATAGAGGGGGACCCTGGAAATTGTTTCTCCAGGAGCAAGAAACCTGGTGGCAAGTTTTTCTCAGTGCTTACCTGCCACCAGGCTTAAATGATGCTGTGTCTATTTCCAGTAAATTAAAGTTAAGAGTATTTGACAGATGAGCTTTTTCAGTTATTGGTATCACGTATGTTCATCATAATATTTATTAAAGATAGTATGGATTCCTTCATTTTATAAGAATGTAAAATGTATTTTATATTTATAACTTTTGCATTAGATATGTTGGGATTTAGAACTTTTTAAAAAATATTTATTTATGTATGTACTATTTATTGTTGAATATTTATTAATGTATATAGTTTTTATGATTATTGTGACTTTAGTGTTTAATATTAATTGGTGTTAATTGATTGTTAGGTCAGGTGTGTTCAGTATAAATATGACTGCATTTGCTCTGTTACTTTGTCTGAAAAAATTTGGTGATATCTACCAAACGAAAGTGCTTACTGTTTTATGTGAAATAAAGTCTTGAATTTACTTAGGGATTCCAGTCTGCGGGACATTTCTTTTTATTATAACTAAACATGGTGGTGAGTTTTTCTTCTTCAAAGATGCTGTCAGAGATATATGTGCCCTTTCGATTCCAAAAGATAAAGTTTCACATAGATTAATATTTAGCCAGGTTGCTAAGAAGTGTATTATATTGTCTCCCTAATACTTTTCAGGCATAGAATAAATTCTAATGTTATTGCCTCTCAGTCTATTTTCTAAATCATCAACTTTATCTCTGAACCAGTTATTTTGTTTAAAAAGAAATTAGTCTGAGACTCACTGTCAGTTATTCTCCCTTCATGATCATTCAAAGCACCTTCCAAACTACTGATTTGTGCAACTTGTTGTTTTATAAGAATTTCTAAATGTTCCATCTGCTTTCTGGACTCTTCTTTGAAACTTTCTATTTTGGTTTCCAGTTTTCCATTTTAAGTATACTAGATATTAGAGACTGGATGTCTTTTTTAAAGACGAGAATACTGAGTACAATTTCTTGAGTGGCACATGTTGAAGTCTCTTCTCTCTTAAAAATGCAGTTAAAATTCTGACACAAAATTACAGCTTTTGAAGAACCCAAAGCTATAATTCTTTTCTTAGACTATAACTGAATAAAATTAGCTAACAAATATCTCCAAATTTTTAATTTTTTATTATATTTTCTGTCAGACAAAAGTTTTCAGTCATGGAGGTTTCACCAGTTGCTGCTCTCAACCATCTCAGCCATGCCCCATGGCATTGATTTTCTCATCATGTAAATCTCTCCACTAGTACACATAATGTTTACATGTAACATTTTATGCCATATTTTTCTTTCATTTTCAATTTCATGTATCTTTACTTTCCATACTAATATCTTTTCCTGATAACGTTGCATGTCAGTGTTTATACTATGTCTTACTCTTTTAAAATTTATAACTAACTTCCATTCTTTCTCATATTTTCATTTTAATATTTTAGTTAGCAATTTATCATTATCACCTTTTAACCTCTTAAGGACTTTATACAGATTTAATATAGCCACACACACCACTGGACTGATTAGTCCTAAACCACCCTCCTCTTTCTCAACATATAAAGTCCTCATTTTAACAGGGTTTAACCTAGAACCCTATAAAAAAATTAAATTTTTTCCCACTCTAGTGGTAAACTAAATACACTAGCCAAGTATGCCATTTCTGCCATTAATATTGAACTTATTATTTTTTTTTTCTTAAACGATAACCTAAATGTTTTCAAAACATACATGTATTTCTCATTTTCTCTATCATCTTCTTCCACTGCAAGTCTCTTATTTCCTGCTTTCCAAAGTACATTCCCAAAACTGTTATTTCTTCCATATTAAATTCAATATCTCCTATCTTCTCAGTATATCCTAAACTTTTACTTTTTTCTCTATTCAAATACAAACTTATGGCATATAAACATTCATTTAAACGTTTTAATACTGGTACTATTCCTTCCACATTCTTTGTAACAAGTATTATATCATCTGTGTAGGCTGACAAAATAGGTATACAATATTCTCTTTAGCAGCATATTCTTCTTTGTTTATATCTTTGTTTATACAAACTAATACTGCATTCATTACTAGTACAAAAATTAAACTATTTCATGGGCAGCCTTGTCCTATATGCCCCTTAATATGTATTTCCTATCTTAACCACCTGTTTACCAACACTTTTATTCTATTATATTCATAGGCAGTTATACATACATTTCTTATCTTTGTACTAATATCATATGATTGAAATGAAATATCTCCCACAATGTTTCATGTTGTGTAGAATCAAAGGTCATACTTAAATAACCAATCATTATTCTCATTTGTTCTTTCCTATATTACAGTCATCTACTAATTCTCTATCATCAATAATTCCTGACCTCTATTATATTATAAATGTTAACTTCCATTCTTTTTTGTAAGAT
Source organism: Protopterus annectens (assembly GCF_019279795.1). NCBI lineage: Eukaryota > Metazoa > Chordata > Ceratodontiformes > Protopteridae > Protopterus > Protopterus annectens. The sequence continues at coordinate 1,174,672,433 of NC_056733.1, read as the reverse complement.
TTTCATAAAAATCTTTTAGTCTGTATTATTAAATACCACCAGTCTCCAGTACTGCATTTCCTTTCTAGCCCTTTTCCCATATAAACTTTAGAATAGTACTGCATAATTCTTTATATTTAAATCATTCACTTAGTCATTCACTCAATACTTCTAAAAAGCATTTTTCCATATTGACAAATCTTTATGCATTTGATATGCTATTCTATTAGGTCCTTCTGCAGATTATACATTGACTGTTGGTAATATTTTGTCCATTTCCTCTAAAAGTATTTCTCTTTCAAATTCCTTATTATCCTGTTATGAAAGCATCTTTATATTACACTGCTTATTTCTATTTTTTTTCTTTTAACATTTCTTTTACATACTCTACCACAACTTCTTCTATTTTTATTGTCTACTTTGAATTTTACCTGTTACATCTTTCATTTCTTTCATTATACTATTATCTTTTTAACTAGTTTATTCACATATGAAGACACTTCTTTTTTTTTTCCTTCCAGGAAATATCATTGTTTATATAATAAGTATTGAATTTTCTCTTGATTCATTTTGTGTAATTCATTTTTTTCTTTACTAAAATATTCTCTATCATTTCATTCGATGTTATTAAATAGCTCTTTGCTTAACTTAGCATAATCTTTGTGTACTTTTCTCCTATTTTGCAATTACCACTGTATATAACATTTCTTATAGTTTTCTTTAAATACCATCTACCATTCATACCAGTTCTTATAAAAATCTCTCATACCAATGTAATCATTCCAAAGCTCTACAACTATAATTTTTCTTTCGTTTTCCCATTTCTTCCTCATTGAGCCTCTTTATTATTTTTCCTAATTTTATCCATTCTTCATTTTTAATCTTTATCCAAATGGCAACATGAACTAAAATCCCTTGTTCTATCACACCTTCCTCTGCCGTCTCTATTGCCGATGATGTCAAGAAATAAACAATTTCTCTTTTATGTTCACCCCTACTAAGCATTCACCTATTAGATCCCTATAAACTTAATTTTCCATATTGAATTACTTCTAACATTTTATTCATATCACCACCATTTTTCTTTTTTCTTCTCAAATCACAATTAAAGTCCCCTACAATTATAATATCCATATTGACTGTTATACAGTCTAAAATTCTTTTTAACATATTTCCCTTTCCTTACTTGTAACATATGCATAAAGTGCAATAATCCTATACACCTACTCTTTCCATCTTATATCTAAAATTGTTACTCTACTCATTATGATTAATGTTACATCTAATATTTTGAGTCTTTACATAAAACACATATACCTGCACAAATCTCTCTTCCTAAATTGCACACCAAGTTACCTCGCCATAATCTTTCTGTTTGTACTCTTTCATCCTTATTTAAAAATCTTATATCTTCCGAGCTAATCATATCAGTGTTGTCTTTTGTACCATTCCAAAACATCTAACCTTCTAACTAAGCTTTTCATTCTATTTATGTTTACAGCTACTAATCTACAGTTATCCTTCTTTCTCTTAAGTATTGTTTCTAAATCATTTTGCACCTTATTCATCCTTTCCTTTTTTTTATATTGGTTCCTATCAATTTTCATTTCCTTTCTCTTACCCTCTTACCGACTGAAGTTTTCTTCTCCTTCATTACATTACATTGTACATCTTCATTATCACTTATTTTTGAATCTTCTTCTTCTCTCTCTTCTCAACCTTTATCTTTCTCATCTCCCATCATTTCTTGTTCCATATGTGTTTGCTCTTATACTTTTTCTTTTTGATGAATATCTGATTGCCCTTCTACAACATCTGCACTTTCTTTGCAATCCATCTATGTGTGGCCATTTTTTTACATTTATGACATTACTGTTCACAGTTTTTGGCATCATGTCTCATTTCTCCACATACATAACATTTTCTTTTTCCACAACTACTAATTAAATGATCTAATTTCTCACAGAAACAAATATTTTTGGTTGATTCCAATATGTCACAATACCTTTATCACTTTCAGCATTTATGATGCTAGGAATATGTACAATATTTTCATTGTCCATTTCAATATCACATTACAGTCCCATCCTTCTGTCCATAAACCTCTATTATCATAAGATTTTGAAATGTCTATAACATCTTTACATATTTTCTTGAAATGTTCTTTTAATGTCTCTTTTTTCACTTCTGTTATGAATTTAATATGTATTTTTTTCTTGTTTCTGTTTCAAATGCTTTAAACCCATACCTTCTCAATGGATAACAGTCTTTCTTTTTTTTCATATTCACCTAAAAATCTTTCCATTATGTAACCGGTCTCAAGTATAATATTACAAAAAAGTTTCCTTGTTATGTGAATGCAAGCTCTTTCCTCAGATGCCTTTGAGCCTAAAGGCATTATTACATTATATCAAACTTTGTACTTGTCCATTCCTTCATCTTCTTTACTGGAAATTCTTACAATAAAGCTTTTTTTCCACATTTACCCCTGCATTGCTTGTATCTTTTTTTTTCTTTTCTTTGTTTTCCCTCACCATTACTGCATAGGCTTTTTTCATTGTGATGTTATATAGTTCTTTCTGAATTTTTGGCCATAAAGTCTCCCCAAGAAGTTTCTTTCCCAGTCTCAAGTTCACTTGCATTGAACATATCCATGAATAAATCATCCTGCAACCCCCCCCCCCCCCCCCATTGGAGGGATGTAATAACACATCCATTAGCTGGTTCCTCTTCTTCCCTGAATAAACACTGCTGAATTTTTTTATTTATTTTTATTTTATTACACATTTGTTAACCTGGAAAGTCCGACTAGATACATGTCCATTTTCAGCTGAGCCGGGGGAGAAAAGCTCCACAGATCAAATAATAAGCGGGTATTAGGTGTATACATAGCATGCACATTTACATAAATAAAACAAAGCTTTGAAATTAACATAGTTACATGGTTACGAAGTTTAAAATTACAATAGTTACATAGAATGTGCAGATTTTTCACAGTTTTAGAATTGGAGGAGACAAAACATAAGAGGAAATGAGGGGTGAGATTTTTGAGTTAACATTGTGTCTAGAAGTTGCATTACACAGTTGGAATGTGTACAGTTTAGACATGGTCAGGTGTATATTAGCAGGTGAAGCAACAGAGTTAAGTGGTAGGTTATAAGGATTAAGTGAGAAAGCAAGGAAAAAAATGAGATCTAAAGATGTAGAATGAAAGAATAATATAGAGGTTTGTAAGTGAGTATTATAGAGGTGTTTTAGTGCCACTATCTGAATAGGTCCTAGTTAAGAAGTCAGATGAAGAGGTGGCATTGAAGGGAAGCTAGAGGTTATGAAAGCTGTCATTTCTCATTAATGGTATAGTTGAAAGAGGGAGCAAGAGAATGGGGAAGAGGGTAAATGTGGTTGGGGAGGTCATCCTGGTGGGGAGCGGAAGCATATCCACATGATCTTTAGGTCTTCCTGGAGGAGTGTTTTGAATGTAACCTTTGAGTCTGCTGAGGTAACAGTAGAAGGTAAGGAGTTCCAAATTTTGCCTATGTAGTTAGGGAAGAGGGAGTCACCTGCTGTGTTATTGCTTTTGGTCACCTTGATTAGTTTTTTATCATGAGAGTGAAGTTGTCTGGGATTAGTTTGTAGTTTTAGTAGGTTGGCCAGTGCTGGGGTTTTGTCTGGAAGTAGTAGGAGGTTATGGGCAAAGGAAAGCTGATGGAAGGTTAGGAGATTAGGGAATTCAATCCAATCAAGTTGTTTCAGGGGGTGACAGTGGTGGGCTCGGTAGGGGGCACCAGTAGCAAATTTGGCAGTTTGATTGTAGCAGTCATTGAGCTTGGCAATTTCAGTTTTGGGTAGGTTGGTGAAAATGGGTGTGGCATAGAATAGTGTGGAAAGGAGGTGAGTTTGATCTATGGTTATCCTGGCAGGTTGGGTTAGAATTGGTTTATTTTTTATAAAGACTGCCCAGTTTTTGTGGATGTTTTTAATGGTTTGATTTATATACTGATCAAATTTGAGGTTGTTATCAATGGTCATACCTAGCAGTTTAGTATGAGTGTCAGGAGAGATAATAGTCCCATCTGTTGGCACAATATTAAATGGGTTGGGTATTGTGGTCGATTTGTTTGATTTGAATAGCAACAGTTTGGTATTTTTGGGATTTAGCAATAAGTTTTTGTTAAGAAACCAGGTTTCAGTAGATTGGAAGACTTTTTGGGTGATAGGTTCATAGGTTCATAGGTTCATACTAGGCTATCTGCCCTAGGGCATTTATAAGCCTAGCCAGAGTGTGTTTGGCTTTCGCCACCCATTTTAAATTCATTTTTCTATACCTTTTTTTGAGGTTAGTATACTGTGCCTCTGTCTAACAGTGACACAGAAGTGATAGCCGGGGTAAACCTACGATCTCCCATCCACTCATCAAGATTCCTCTTGAAGAGAGTCAATGTGGGACTCTGCCTAACCTGGACTGGGATTTTATTCCAGAGTGAAGGGAGCCTCTGGGTTATGAATCTGTCCCTCCAGCATGTCCTATTTATTTCAGTGCTGAGGTTCAAGTCTCTCGAGCGCGTAGCTCAATGGGATTTGGATTTTCTGAGGTGCAGCATGTCCATTAATTCTGGGTTGGACATGGCTTTATACGTCAGGCACAGATCGCCTCTGAGTAGGCGGTATGCCACTGAGTAGAGCTGGAGTTTCTTTAACCAGGCAGCATATGGCATCTGTTTGAGCCCTTTGATCCTCTTGGTGAGGTACTTTTGGGTCTTTCCAGTTGCTGCAGGTGTCTGGTAAGGTACATCCCAAAAGGGGCATTGTACTCAATTATGGGCCTGATGAGGGATGAGTAAAGAGGCACGATGACCTCCCCTGATCTAGATGTGAATCCCTTCATGATTAGGTGGGCTATATAAAATGTTTTTCTAACCACTTTGGCCACGTGGTTGTCAAATGAGAGATTGCTATCAACTTGGATCCCCAGGTCCCTAATGACTTCTTCTGTACTTAATGGATTACCACCTATGTGGTAATTTGTGGGCACTTTGTTTTTGCCAAAGGGGATGACTATACACTTTTTGGCGTTTAGCTTGAGGCCATGGCTCTGGCACCAGTTGTCTATTTCTATGAGGCCCTTTTGGAGGATGCTTGTGTCGGCTGGAGAGTTGATTATGGTGTCCAGTTTGCAGTCATCTGCAAACTTGGTCAGCCACAGTCCTTCCGTGTTGGCCTGTACTGCCGAGAAATATATACCGAGCAAGAGAGGTCCCAGGACTGAGCCTTGTGGGACGCCACTTGTAACTGGTTTGGAGTCTGACATGGCTCCAGCAATTCTAACCATGTGGGTTCTGTCCTTGAGCCAGTTTGCAACCCATCTAGTGACATAGGGGTTTATATTTAAGCTGGTGAGCTTATCTATAATGCCCGAGTGGGGTATTGTATCGAAGGCTTTTGCGAGGTCCAGGTAGGCTGTGTGGACCACCTTCCCCTCGTCAATGGCCTTGGTGACTGTTTCAAAGAAATCGACCAGGTTTAAGAGGCAGGATCTGCCCTTAACAAAGCCAAACTGGGTAGGATCCAGTGTCTGTAGGTCCCCAATATCTTTATTTATGAGGTCCATGATGATCCTTTCCATAGCTTTGCAGACCAAGCTAGTCAGGCTTATGGGGCGATACTTTCCAGGATCCATTGAGGCACCACCTTTGTGGAGAGGGACCACTGTTGCTGTACACCACTCTTTGGGTACATATCCTGTAGTAAGGCTAAGATTGAACAGTAGTTTTATGTTTGGGTTTAGCTCTTCTTGGAGTTCATGTAGGACGCAGCCCGGGACACCATCTGGTCCCATTGATGCTGTGTTTTTTGCTTTGGAGAGGGCGGCTCTTACCTGAGCATCTGAGATGTCAGTAGGGCAGCACTCTGTTGGGATAGATATTTGCCCTTTTGGTGGGGAGAGGGGGGAGAAGTTTGCACTGAACCTGTCAGCTAGGATGTTGGCAATGTCTGTGGGCTCGGTGTATTTTTGGTCATTTTGGACTAATTCTGAGCATATCTGGGAATTCCCACCCAGGTTCCTAACATAACTAAAGAAAGCCTTGTGATTATCCTTAGTGTCCTGTGCAATTTTTCTCTCGAAGCTGGCCTTAGATGATTTTATGAGTGCCCGTAGTTTTTTGCTAATACTGATCAGAGATGCCTTCCCTTTTGGGATTTTGCTCTATCATGTAGTAGCTTCCTCCTTCTATTGTATAGTTTGTTTATGGCTGGGGTCCACCAGACAGGACGTCTGCCTTTGGAGGATTGGGTCTTGGTTTTATTTGGGATTGCATGATCCATGCATTCCTGAAGGTGTTCATAGAATGCGTTTATAAAGGATTCTGCGGTCTGGGCGTATTTTCCACAGGCCCGGGGCTTTGAAGGATTTCGCCTCGGTTTTGAGGCGTGTGAAATTTGCTTTAGAGAAGTTTTTCACTGTGGTTTTCTGGGCAGGGGTGGGGTCGGGATGTGAATATCCAGTGAGATTAGTTTATGGTCTGATCTTACCAGTGAGGGATACACTTCTGGTCTGGAGCATAGTGTCCCCATGTTGGTGATGATCAGGTCCAGTATGTTTTCCACTCTTGTGGGAGTGGTAACAAGTTGTTCCATAGCATTTGAGTTTATAAATTCTAGGAACCTTTGGGCTAGGGTGTTGGAGCTAGAGTAATGCTCCCAGTCTATGTTTGGGTAGTTGAAGTCGCCCAATATAATGGTGTTTGGAGAGACCTTCATATTTTCCAGTATTCTCAGGAAGGCCAAGTGGGGTTCCTGTGTTTGGGAGGGTGGTCTGTAGCAGGCTATAAACTGGAAGGCAGTTTTACCCACAGTTAGTTGCACATGGATAGTCTCTGATGCTTCGTGCTGTGCCACCAACCTGGAAGTGTGGGTATCTTTGTGAATATTGATACTCCCTCCTTTTGTGGTTCGGTCCAAGTTTTGGGGCTGAAAAGCATGGTATGAGGTATAACCTGGTAGTGCTGGGGTGATCTCGGGAGCCTTGAACCAGGTTTCTGTTACTGCACAGATATCAATGTTCTCCATGCTAAGGAGAGTTTCAAGTGTGCATCTTGAGGTTTAGACTTCTGGCGTTGAGTAGCATTACTCTTAGTTTCTTATCCCTTGTGATACCTATGGAGGTGGATTTGTCTTTTGAGCCTTGCCTAAAAAGGCACTATGGGGGTAGCAAGAGCCTTTGCCAATATCCAAAGCCCAGGGTGACAGGTGCAAGCTGTCCCTAGTGAAGCATCGTGGCTTGTCGAGCATGTCATCCCAGGCTGACAGGCATTGGATCCCCTTTGAATGACACCAACACTTAAGCCAATTGTTGAAATTGATCATCTTGTCTTCATATTGTGGCATCATTCTTGGTGAGGGTAAGATGCTACTCAAGGTCAGGGTCATACCGGCCTGGGCTACATGCTCAGAGAGCTCCTCTATGTCTCTTTTCATGTAGTCCAGGGAGGTACGTCTCAGGTCATTCACACCAGCATGGACAATGACTGAGTCATATTTGTACTTGCCTTGGAGTGACCTGAGTGCTTTTGTTATGTGGCGGATCCTAACGCCCGACAGGCAGCTCACTGTGACCTTCTCCTTGTTCAGCCTGGTGAGCGGGACGTCAGTGTGCCTGACGATAGAGTCACCTATTACAAGTGTATCAGGTGTGTTGTTTAGCCTTAAGGGCTGTGACTGTTCGGCACACTGGCTTTGTGAGTTATGTGTTGCACGTGTTTTGTTTTGGGGTAGCGGTTGCTTGGGTGTCTGCTTTGGAGGTCTCTGCTGCTTAGACAGATTTTTATTTAGAGCCTCCAAGTATGTTTTTGTGTGTTTATGTGTTTGGTTTGTTGTCGTGGTAGGTCTATGTGAGACTGGAATTGCAGTGAGTGTGGTTTCCTTCTCCTCCTGACTGGTTACGCCAGTACTGAGTTGAGAGAGCTTAGCCTCCAGTTTGGCTATATGGTTGCATCTCTCACATGTGTTGGAATTTTTGGGAGGAGGAGAGGGTTGTCTGTGTACATGAGGCAGTTGTAACATTGCCTCAAGATTCCCAGATTCACCTGCTGGACCGGAGAGGAGATTGACAACTGACCTTTGGACATGCTAGAATAGTATTGGGAATTCCTTTATAATTGAAAAAAAGGGCCAATGGGGAACAAGGTACTCAAGGGGAGTTTGTGAGGGTGTAGTGCTTTTAATTTTTTTAGAGCTGACTTATATAATTGCTTTAGTGAGCAAGTGCCAGGTAACTTAAATGCAATGTGTTACAGGTAACTTAAATGCAAAAAATGACAAACAGTAACTTTCTTTCAAGTGAAACAAGGAAATAAGTACAGTAAGCAATGCAGATATCACTAGGGATCCACAGAAGTGCTAAAAGGCTGCGTTTTAGGTGGAATTAGCATTTCAGGGAAATAAACAAACAACAAGCATACAAATAAAGCTAGATTCAGCAGGCCTGGATCTAGTCTATGCTACAGCAAACAAGGTGTACCAATTTCAGTAAGAAACAGAATATGCAGGCACTATAAGCCTTTAACCAGAAATTCCCTGCTCAGAAGGGCAGAGTCCAGCCTCTCCTCCCACAAGAGTGCAGACCGCAATCCTTCTTAATGTAAAATAACTGGCCTTTAAACCAGAACTAATAAACTTTTAGAATAACAGACACTGAGCTCTCAATCAGCAGTTCCTAACTTAGAAGGATGTAAGCTACCTGTCCTGCCACCACAGTGCAGGCCACAAACCTTCCTAATGTAAAACAACTGGTCTGAAACCCAAGTGCTTAATCCAAAAGACTTAGAAATGATAGCTACACTTTAATCAAGTTACTACCAGCAGTAATAAATACAACTGAATACTTTAAAGAATGCCTGGATTAGTGCTCAAGTTATACAAACAAAGCTAGATTCAGCAGGTCTGGATCTAGTCTATGCTACAGCAAACGAGGTGTACCAATTTCAGTAAGAAGCAGTTCAAATATGCAGGCACTATAAGCTTTAACCAGAAATTCCCAGCTCAGAAGGACAGAGTCCAGCCTCTCCTCCCACAAGAGTGCAGAACACGAACCCTCTTAATGTAAAATAACTGGCCTCAAACCCAAGTGCTTAAACCAGAATTAATACACTTTTAGAATAACAGACACTGAGCCCTCAATCAGCAGTTCCCAACTTAGAAGGATGTAAGCTACCTGTTCTGGCACTACAGTGCAGACCACAAACCTTCCTAATGTAAAACTGGTCTGAAGCCCAGGTGCTTAAACTAAAAGGCTTACAATGAGTTACACCAAGCAGTAATAAATACAATTGAGTACTTTTAAGATGACGCAAAAGCAAAATAAAGTAAGAAAAAACACAAATACAGTAAAAGCAGATAATTTTTTTTTTTTTTTTTTTTTTTTTTTGGAAAGAGAGAAAGGAAAGCGAGAAAGGAGTAGCAGAAACTAAGCTGATTGGCCTTCTCAAATGCTCTCCCTGTACTGGGTAGAATGAGGTAATGACACTAGACTGGGAGGAGGGTCTCAGATCAAATTTACACTAGGGGCGGGCAACTGCAAAGCCACCAACTATAAAAACTCTATACCAACACGGAGGGAGGGTGGGAAACAAACTGCAGAAATGTTACTCCCAGCTGAAAAGCAGCAGTGAGCCTTTAAATGAAAGTTTTAAACAGCTAAAGGAGCCTGTAGAAAAAAAAGAGTTTAACTGCAACAAGTTATCATAAACAAACAACCCAACAGATGCTTAATAAGAGTGGACAATTTCCAGTTAATACCTCACACACAGTGAAACTAGCTAGAAAAAATGCACAGTACACAAAGTGCTATAAACAACAAAGAAATAAAGAACAAAATAAACAAAAAACAGGATACTTAATGTTATATATTGTAGCTCCGAGTTTGCTGAGTGTCCTTCCTTCGATAAGCTCACTGTAAAATGGCTGAACACTCACAACTGAGCTTCTTAGGTAACAGAAAGTTGAAACCTGAGACAGCTTTTAAGAAAGAAATCTCAAAGAACCAATGAGGTGCTTAGTCTAAGCTGTAGTCCAGGAGACCTCAGTCAGCCAATGACCTCAAACAATTCTCTCTCACTGAAATGCCTGATGGCTTTGGCTAAAACAAGATGTCCCTGAATTATGTGCTCAGACACACAGCCTCCACAAACACTAGGCCCAAATACAAGCCAGAATATGGAAATGCTACAAATATCCCCACTACTTAGAACAAACTGCAGAAATGTTACTCCCAGCTGAAAAGCAGCAGTGAGCCTTTAAATGAAAGTTTTAAACAGCTAAAGGAGCCACTAGAAAAAAGAGTTTAACTGCAACAAGTTATCATAAACAAACAACCCAACAGATGCTTAATAAGAGTGGACAATTTCCAGTTAATACCTCACACACAGTGAAACTAGCTAGAAAAAATACACAGTACACAAAGTGCTATAAACAACAAAGAAATAAAGAACAAAATAAACAAAAAACAGGATACTTAATGTTATATATTGTAGCTCCGAGTTTGCTGAGTGTCCTTCCTTCGATAAACTCACTGTAAAATGGCTGAACACTCACAACTGAGCTTCTTAGGTAACAGAAAGTTGAAACCTGAGACAGCTTTTAAGAAAGAAATCTCAAAAGAGCCAATGAGGTGCTTAGCCTAAGCTGTAGTCCAGGAGACCTCAGTCAGCCAATGACCTCAAACAATTCTCTCTCACTGAAATGCCTGATGGCTTTGGCTAAAACAAGATGTCCCTGAATTATGTGCTCAGACACACAGCCTCCACAAACACTAGGCCCAAATACAAGCCTGAATATGGAAATGCTACAAATATCCCCACTACTTAGTACAAACTGCAGAAATGTTACTCCCAGCTGAAAAGCAGCAGTGAGCCTTTAAATGAAAGTTTTAAACAGCTAAAGGAGCCACTAGAAAAAAAGTTTAACTGCAACAAGTTATCATAAACAAACAACCCAACAGATGCTTAATAAGAGTGGACAATTTCCAGTTAATACCTCACACACAGTGAAACTAGCTAGAAAAAATACACAGTACACAAAGGGATATAAACAACAAAGAAATAAAGAACAAAATAAACAAAAAACAGGATACTTAATGTTATATATTGTAGCTCCGAGTTTGCTGAGTGTCCTTCCTTCGATAAGCTTACTGTAAAAATAGAGAGGAGCTCCTGAGGATCATTGCCTGAGCAGACTAGTGTTGAGTCATTAGCATATTGAATAACAGTTGCATCTTCACAGATACTGTGGAGATTATTAGTGAAAATGGAGAATAGAAGGGGAACTTGAATAGACCCTTGTGGGACTCCTGTGGTAATGGGTAGCAGTGAGGATAGGTTATCGTCCCATCAAACTGCTTGTTGTCTTCCTTGTAGATAGTTCTGAAACCAGGCTAATGCATGATTACTAAGGCTGAGATCAGTAAGGGAGTAGAGCAGTTTACGATGGTTGACCATATCAAAGGCTTTTGACAGGTCCAAGGATATGGCAGATGTTAGATTGCCTATGTGTTTTTTTTGGTTGATGAGGTTTGTAAAGAGAGTAGGGCCATGGTAGTGCTGTGGACAGGCCGAAATCCATGTTGGGTGGGAGAGAGAAGTAGGTATGGCTTAAGTTGGTGGTGTATACATTTTCCAAGTATTTTAGCTAGTGGGGACAGGATGGCAATTTGGCAATTGGGTGAAATAACTTCTCTAAATCAGTAAAAGGCTAAACTGCTCTTTCTCTATTTTCCTTCCCTTCTGCATCTCCATTATTACATAAATAGAACTCATCCATCTTCTTCTCTCTCCGTTCAGTAACCACATCTTGAGAAATTCACTCAAAAAGCTTCCCTGCCTTCCCTACTGATTTACTGCTATGTAATTCCAATTCAGAAGGATTGCCTGCCTTTTCCTCTCTCATGCCAACTACTAGCATCATATTCATGATACCTGAAGGCTCAACTGCCTTCACAGAAACTATATTACCACAACATAACTCCTGTGTTTCCATTCTTCTCCCTCCATGTTTCTTCAAAATGCCACTGTGCTCAGAATGGATGTTGGAAGTAAGCAATCATCCAACTGTCTTACTTGCAACTGCAGAGTAGGGGAAGTTCCACAATGCCCTTGACAAATTTCCCCTTGTAGTATAAATGCCACCTTGGGTTTCCCTTGAAAAGAGGTTACTAGCCTAGTGGGACTAATCTGGTCAACAAAGGATAAATAAATAAAATGCATATGGATAGTATTAGACACTGTGGCACTGAAGCACTTGAAGGATTTTTCTAATTGCGGGTTGGGTGGTTGGTATAATCATGAAGGTGTTCACCTGACAGACATAAGGTGCAGGGTTTGATTCTCACATTTGAAAAGGAAATTGGCTAGGATTAAAATGGCCCACAAGGACTGTTAGCCTAATACTTGCCTATGAATCTATGAACAATCCTTCTACCTGGTGTGGGAATACAACTCACAACCTTCTGACCTGTTGCACCAGAAGCTCCTAATTACATGCTAGCAAAAATAAATTAAATCTGGACAGATTTTGTAGTATGACTAGCCAACTGTAAAAAGTGCATTACAGAATAACATCTTAAAATAAACTATGAATGTAACTGATATGATGGATGACATATAGCCTGTTATAGGTCATGCACTAATTAATAAATCAAACACAGCACACACACACACACACACACACACACACACACACACACACACACACACACACACACACACACACACACACACACACACACAAACACACATTCAGTATATATCACTGACATGTTGATGGACGATGGGAGTTGACTAGAGCAGTCTTACAAACTGCCCTATCACAAGCATGATAACAGTCTTGTCTAGAAGACATAACAGGCAATGCTACCGCAGTGGGCATTGCACTATTATAGGCCAAGATGCACAGTTACTGTTGGATGATAGAGAGAGAGTATAGACAGTGGCAGAGCAGAAGGCATTCATGTTAGGACAGACTGAGCAGGCATCGGTATCACATTAAAATCAATTTTCTTTTTGCCATAATCCTGAAGCCTGAACAAATCAATACTTGTGATAATAACCTTTTGTTGGTTTTCAGAAAGAAAGTCATTTCTATTATCCTGGCAAGCTATAAACAGAACTTATATGCGCCTATAGCCAAGAGCAGTAATGGTTTGTTGAGTGAGTCAGTGAGAGTGACTCAGTGATTGTTTGACTGTTGACAGTAGTGGATATTTAGCTTGATGTGAGATGTCAATGAGACAAACAACAAACAAAACAATGGAGGTCACAGTCAGAATCATTCTCCCTACAATTTTGCTGATAGATAATTTTTTATCAAGTTAATAGGTTGTCCCTTTTCCTTAGGAGGCTTCTGAGTTAACAATACAGAATTCTGCCTCATCTTTTTCTTGTGTTCTACACCTTTTATGACATTTTTTTTGGTGTAGGGATAATTCTTATATCATAAAGTGTTATCATGTCTTGTTTGATTTTGGTGTGATTATTTTAAAGAACATGTTGCTTCATATGGATTATTGTGATTGGTCCATAATGACAACCAACTAACTTTGTTTAATTAACTCTAGCTCATCAGCTTTAATGTGTTCAAACAATTCATTTTCGCCAGAGCTTAACAGCCATTTTTTTTTCAGAAGCCTTTGCATTGACTACCATTATTTTAAGTAGAATAGATGCAAATAAGTGAAAATAAGCATTTTGTAGATGGGTGAGTCCTCTGCATCTCCAAGTGGGATACTGAGTTAACCATAGCCCCAACAACTTAAATATATCAACTCCAAGATAGCATTAATATAGAGAAATGGTAAAAGTCCTAACACTATGTATAGGATTGTCCTCTCTTAATGATTGGTAATACGATTTACTTTTGAGATGGTACTGTGCATTAGTGGACACTCACTGAGAGGAAATAATGCATCTAGATGAGTTATGCTTTGCTGTAATGTATGACACCCAGATTAGTGCCTGCCTTTTGCATTTAAATGAATGTACCCTTTGCAGATCATCCCATGGCCATATACAGTCTTCATTCTTTTACCTTATGAATCAAGTAACAAACATCTTAAATTATGGCACTTTAAGTATTGGTATTGACCAGTCTAAAAAAGAATAGACCAAGAGAAGTTAAGTTAATATGCATTTTCTGAATCTACACTGCGTATGACAGTTTATCAGTCTTACTACAGTTATTTGGTTAACATTTGTTAACCAGGAAAGTCCGACTTGGAACAAAGCCAATTTTCAGTGGAGGCCTGGGGTGAAACACTCCAGAGGTATGTCTTTGTAATATGGGAGGAAACCAGAGCACCTGGAGGAAAACCACATGAATGCAGGGAAAACATGCAGACTCTGCACAGAAGGCACCCCAACTGAGAATCAAACTGGATAACCTCTTGCTGTGAGATGACAATGCAACCACTGCACCACTGCACCATCCATGGTGCTATGGTACTGAATGGTGTTATGTTCACCACTTAGTCACAAAATCATAATTTTTGAGGTGGTACACAGAAACATTTTTATACAATTTACTATTAATTGATGTTCTCTGTCATTGAAGTCTGGCAAGCCGTACACAAGCATCCAAGTAGACAGAACTTCATCAAAACAGGCTCAGTGATAAACTTTCACCTTGCTACTCTAGGATCCAAGCTTCAGTCCTGGTCTCTAGTCACTGTCTGCATGGAATATACTTCTTACCTCTCACTTTATCTTTTTGGCTTTGGGGGATCTGCTTTCCACCAATCTTCCAAAGATTTGCTGGTTTATCAGCTTCTCTAAAGTTTCTTTTTATACTGTATTCATCTTTATCCTTGTGGCACATGTTATAGATGAAAGAAATCCATGAATGATTGGTTTGCATATAAGCTAAAATGTATGACCTTACTTAATTTAATATTTTAATGAATACATTTGGATGACAGCTGGTGTAAATGCATCAGTTCTCAGACCTGTCAATTGTGTAGAGTTTCTCAGAATGTCCAGATTTTTGTCACATATTTTTGGTCTGTTCTTCATACAATTTGTGTCTTTTCTGAAAAATCATTGAGGACTGAAGTCACTAAAAATGAAATACATTTGAGATTCTGACTTCATATCCCTCATAAAAATGCATGTTAACATAAATCCTGTTATTGCAGCAACTTTCTAAGTTTATAACAGCAATATTTGAAATCTGTCCCTATTTTTGTGTCCTCCCCCCATTATTTTATGCTTTGTCCAGATTTCTTGCACTAAGAGGTTGAGAGGTATGCCAATCCAGTGTTTTATTTTCCATCTCATATCCCTGAGTGGTATTTACAAGTCATTGGATAAATTCACCCATGAGTTCAGGAAAATTAATTGTAAAAAATGGTGTACTATTAACAGTAGCAAATGTACTCCATTGACTGCCACTATTACATATAATTCAGTACTTACATGAATGAAACATCATCTCATATGGGATTATTCATAATAGTGCAATAATGTATAACAAAGTACATGTTACTGTTATATTTCCTTAATGGTGGTATGCAGTGGAAGATGGATTACACAAAGGTGCCCTCTTAATCTTTGCCCTTCAGGTTCCCTGTCTCTCACTCAGGCATCAATATCTGATGGCTTCTGTGGTGTGTGACCCTATCAAATGTTTCTTTGGAACACAATATTTTCTAATTATATCTTTAGATTTAACTACAGTAGTCCCATAATCTTACCTGCTTAATATGACATATTAACATAATACCCATAAGTCATCTTAAGTAAGCCGATAAGGGCATTAGTACTCCAAATAAGAAGCAGTGGAGTGACACATGCATATTACCAGTTACAGCATGCTCTTAATACTTAGCTCTTTGCTAAAAGTAGACCTGGATTCTGTTGACAAAATATTAGTGTGTAAACTGCATGACAGGTTTGGATTTGCACATATAAACGCTCTTCTACCCATAGCTAAGTGCACTCTGATGTTATAGAAAGGCTGCAACCATTACTGACATGAACTATCTACCTGGTTCTCTTTGTTTATCCTTTCTTTGCACTGCTTGACTAAACTTCCTCAGATAGCAGCCCAGGTATATCCCGTCTCTGATGCTTAACCAAGTTCCAACTGGAATGTGGATTCCCACATTATTGTACAAGACCATGCTGTACTGCTTAAGAATAACTCTTCCAGACATTACAGCTTCTCTCTGAACTGTCAGATCCATTAATTTCTCTAGAGGTACAAAGACAAAATAATCAGTTGTTTCACATTTTATACTATATGATATTTACAAGTTTTGCTACTCTAACAAATAAAATATTGTCTTCATTTTTCATAATCCTCCTGCAAATATCCTTAAACTTTAAGTCTGTCTCGGTAGAAAAATCAGGCCATTTATAAGGAAAATGGCAAGGTGTTGATACCTCACTGTCTCATGGCTGGTATTATTTTGTTTAAAGATTTACTCATCAGTGCCAACAGGAGCAACATTTTAATTCATTCCTATTCAGGTTCAGTTTTGACAGATAAAGCTGATATAAGCTGAATACACATACTGATTGCTTCATCACTCCAATTGGATGTGCCAGTCATACATCCCTTTAAGCCTGTCTCTAACCACTGAAAACCCTTTTGGCAGCATTGAAGTGAAAGTCAACTGGAATTTCTTCCTGTGGAACAGTTTCTTTGCCAATATTATGTTTTAAGTAAGCCACGAACTTCCCAGATCACTTAGCAGACCTACATTCCAGAGTATGCAGTTTTCATTTTGGCTAGCTTCTGAAAAGTAAAACTCCAAGAGCTAGTAGAACCAAAAAGAGCAGAGTAGAAATGTCACAAACTTTAAAAAGCAGTCAGTTTTAACAGAGTCTTTCTAAAATATTTTACTCCTGCCCAGACATCCTAATGTTTCTCTGTTACAGTATTATTCTCAATTTAAACAGAAGTACTCTGACTTGCAATGGCATGGCTTACTGCGTTCCTTCCACTGTATCATGATACAAATGCTGGGGTCATTACAGATAACTCAACTGTCAGCTGATTGGATCATCATGTGCTCCTACTTCGTCAAAAGTTAGAGATATCATTGGCTGGTGATGCAATAAGGTGTTATCTTTGATGACAGACAGCTTGTTTTTCCATCCATTGTCCTTAATACTACTATTGTGTTTTATAAGTAGCCATGTATACAGTCACAAACACATACACTCCAGATAGACCGCCACACAGACAAAACACTCAAACTATTTGCTTAAGTAGCCTGTATCCTAACCCTAATCCACAAACACTCACACACAGACAACTCCACCCCTGCTGCCAAATCTTTGGCAACATCCAAAGGCTTCAGCATTAGAACAAAACCTAACCTGCCTACATGCAAACATAACTCACATACTGCAGAAACAGGCAATGATCCAACATTCAAAATTGCCTATAATCAATAAACAGGAATTTTGATATAAAGTGAAAGGAATAAATTCTGTCCATAAAATGTGCATTCACCAGATTATACTGCAACTATGTATTGTATGCACATACACACACACACACACACACACACACACACACACACACACACACACACACACACACACACACACACACACACACACACACACACACACACACACACACACACACACACACACACACACACACACACACACACATATATATATCTAGTGGAGGCAGCAAACATGACAGTCTAAGTGTTTTATTGTAATGCACATACTGCAGAAACAGGCAATGATCCAACATTCAAAATTGCCTATAATCAATAAACAGGAATTTTGATATAAAGTGAAAGGAATAAATTCTGTCCATAAAATGTGCATTCACCAGATTATACTGCAACTATGTATTGTATGCACACACACACACACACACACACACACACACACACACACACACACACACACACACACACACACACACACACACACACACACACACACACACACACACATATATATATCTAGTGGAGGCAGCAAACATGACAGTCTAAGTGTTTTATTGTAATAAACATAATGCAGTTAAACTTTGTAAGCTGGAATTGAAAATGTAACGTGGAAACTTAAAGCACTTGATGATTTCAGACAATTTCTGTTACACTACAATAGTATCAGAGCAGAATAAAATGACTTAACATGTCTCTCTCACCACATCTCACCTTGGTAAAAACTAAAATGAAGCAAATTAAATTACAGTCCCCCCTCACTAGATGTCACTATAATCAGCAGCAATGATAATAACTCAAAGAAGGCATGTTAGCATAGTGTCTCTAGTCATACATCTTGTAGGTTTATAGTATCAGTTTCTTATGTATGTGCCTTATACAGAAGTATTCAACAACTGGAAACACATATACAGAATCTTCAAAAATTGTGCTTATTGTGAGTGTAGTCAAAAGTCCTTGGCACAAGGAAATACAAAACTTTGGTACCACTTAAGTCTCTGATAAATAAATGTCTTATACAACCAAATGTCTCCGGAAACTAAACATCTTAGGCAACCAAAATTCTCTGGTAGATACCTGTCTCAGTAAACCAGTAGCTTATGGTAAATAAACATCTTATCATCCAAAAAGTTTCTGAGAAATGTTTCTGGTGAACAAAGTCTCTCAAATGATATCTCACTTGATGATCTGAACAATGTCTCTGGCTCACCACTCCTTCAGTGAAAGTATGGCTCAGCATTCCTTTCACTAGGACTTCCATTTTCAGTCTTTAAAAATACTAACTACAGACTTCCCCTGCCAAAAACTGACAATAATGGTCTTATTGTATCTTTCTACACAGGAAACCCATCCAGACTCCTATGGAACCCTGAATATGGGTACTACATTGACTTCTGTTATATCGTCAGCCTGCATTAAATAGGTGTCTGCCTGTAGCAACCATCCACGTGCTAACTCAGATAATTTCACCAAGGGGGCTAACCTCAAAACTCACTTCTCCCTAACACCTACTATTTTAGCTACAGACTAATACTCCACATGGCCTAGGGAATTTAGTGCATCTTGCAGTCCTACCTGTGCCTATTGGTACCATCCAATAGGCACTCCAAGTGGCATGTGCCATGATCTTGTGTTACAGATGTGACGCGCCCCTTCTTGAAGACAGCAGATTTGAGTCTGCTGGAAAGTGTGTGAACCTGAAACATGGTAGCCTCCTTGTAATGGAACACACTGGGATGGACTGAATTTTGAAGTAGAACAGCTGACAAGCTTTGGTCCAGTGGCAAAGTTTTACAATTGCCTTTCTCCTGCTGGTAAAGCAACTGGAGGGAACATACACACCCTGCATAGCAAATAGTGTCAAAGGGACCCCAAGGCCCATTATATGGCTAGGCATTCTCTTTTTGTAGCAGAATACTGGCTTTCACTGATGTTGAACTTTTTACTGTAATAGCAGAAGGGTGTTCTTCATTGCTAGCCTTCTGAGTTAACACTGCCTCCAACCTGACCTCACATGTCCATATAGACTTTCAAAGGAACTAGAAAAGTCAGAGGACACCAAGGCACATCAGCTTCTGGTACTCATCTGATCTTTCCTGACACCCTGACCTTTGTGAGGTCTATTTGGAGGCAGGCTAGAAGCAAATCCCACGATGACTATTCTATAATAACCAGCATCTCTGAGAAAAGCCCAGACTTGCTTTTTCAGCTGGTGATTTGACAGTTCTCTACCACTTTTTTTTTTCTTTCTGAGATTTAATTAGCCCCTGAGCCTTAATTAGACTCTGAGCCTTCTGAGTAGATAACTACATTATGTAAGTAAAATACCACACATGACTGGTGGGTTTTAAGACCCTGTCCATAGTCTTTGGAAGTTATCTGGGGAGCCATGGAGACCAAATGGTAGGATGATATATTCCATAGTTTCTTTGGTTAAGGGGATTTGCCAGTACCTTTTCCATAGATCCAAGGTAGAAAGGAACCTGGCCTTGCCCAGCCTTTCCACTGATTCTTCTATCCTAGGCATAGGGTAGCTGTTTAACTTGGATATGCTGTTTAGAAAGGTCATTACAAAAGAAGATGGTACGGTACCATCTAGCTTTTATAATAACACAGTGGGGCTATTCCATTCACTAGTAATTCACTCACAATTATATTACTATCCGCAACCAAAAGAACTTTAATCCAACAAACTTTTCTAACGCTCTAAAAGCAATAAATTGGAATAGTCTAAAAACACTATCTCTAGATAATGCAGTTGCCTACTTCAACTCAACCTTCTTAAACCTTCTAGACTACCATGCTCCCTTAAGGACAAAAAGAATAAAAATCAAAACTGCCCCATGGCTAACCAAAGACACACTAGCAACCATGCGACACAGAGATAAACCTGGGCACACTACCAGAAAAATAGGACCCCCCCCCATCCATAATGAATACAAAACACTTTGAAATAAAGTAAAAAAGCTCATCATCTCTGATCGACAAAAATACTTCTCCATGCTCCAAAACAATAATAAAACTAACCCTCGGAAATTTTGGAAAGGAATCTCCACTCTTCTCAATCCCAGCAAACCAGACACCCCCACCCTAGACCCTAATGCTCTCGATATAGATTTGGCTACCCAATTCAACTCTTTTTTCATTGATTCTATTTCCAAACTAACCTCATCATTCTGTAACATCTCTACACTCTCCCATTCACCCCTGTCTTCCTCTACCAACACTCTACCCTCCACCACCACCTCACCCCCATTCTCGTCTACTAATTCTCTGCCATCCAGCTCTTCTCCTACTTTCATGTCCTCTTTATCATCATCACCCCCTAATATCCCTTCCCATTCCCCGCTTTTCTCATTAAAACATATCCCCACATCTACCATAGAAAACTCCTTTAGAAATTGAAGCCATGCACTAATGCTCCTGACAACATCCCTTCTTACTTTCTTAGCATTTGTCTACCCCATTAGCATTCTAATCAACCGCACTATCCAAGAAAGCACAGTTACCAAAATCTGGAAAAAGGCCTTTATCATACCACTACATAAAGGAGGCAATAATAACAATGTTACTAATTTCCGTCCCATCGCCATCCTGTCTCCCATCTCTAAGCTCCTAGAAAAGTGTATTCCACTACAACTCCTACCACATCTCTTAGATAATCACCTACTAACTCCCACACAACATGGATTCAGACCAGGTCACAGTACTATGACAGCCCTCCTCTCCTTCCTTGAAATTGTAAACAAATCTCGGGACTCTGGTCATATTGTTTCTACCCTACTACTTGACCTATCTAAGGCCTTTGACACTATTTCTCATACCCTATTTTTAACTAAACTCTCTACGCTCAACCTATCTCCTTCCTCTTTGAACTGGTTCTACAGCTACTTATTCAATAGATATCAAGCAGTAAAATGGAAAAAGGCCACCTCCTCATTCCTCAATACCCCAACCGGAGTTCCTCAAGGTTCCATACTGGGTGCCCTCCTCTTTAATATATTTATAAATGATTTACGCAACGCTATCCCTTTCTTGAATATCATCCAATACGCAGATGATTCAACTATTATCTGCTCTGCCACATCTATCCCTACACTCTTAAAGCTTACTCAAGATGCTTTCTCAACCACTGAGCATTGGATGAAAAAGAATCACCTAGCAATCAATACCTCTAAAACCAAATTAATGGTATTTACTCCCTCCAGAGTCACCTCTTTCGACACAAACTCATTCTCTATTACCAGTCAAAATAACACATCTCTGGAACTGGTGTCAGAGACCAAGTTACTTGGGGTCCAAATAGATAGTCAGCTCAAATTCAATTCCCACTTACAGCTAAATATAAAAAAAACATCAAAAACTAGGTTTGCTCTACCGACAAAATCATTATCTTACACCTGCCACTAAAATCACTCTCTCTACAGCTTTTCTTATCCCCTCGCTTCTCTATGGAGCTCCACTCCTAACTAATCTACAATCCTCACTGAAAACACAACTTTCCTCTTGTTACAACAAAATTGCCAAGTTTGCTACCAGCCATAAGTCCTCCACCCACCACTGTTCCTCTCTCCACATACTAAAATGTCTAGAACTACCTAATCATCTCACCTATACTCAACTTACTCTTGCTCACAAGCTCATTTTCAACCAGTCCCTCTGTCCCTCCCTTTCTTCTGCCTTTAAAATGCACCTACCTGACAGAGTACTAAGGTCTAACAACCAAAATCTATTAGAAGTATACAAACCAACTCATCCCCCAGGCAAAAATCTTCTATCCTATGGTCTAGCATGTCTCTGGAACTCCCTACCGCCGTCCATTTGTACCACCCCTAACCGCTTTATTTTCAAAAAATCTCTCCACTCACATCTAGTAACCCAGTGGGAATGCTCCTGCTCCCACCCCACATAACTTACACTGGCTATTTCCATCTTCCTTTCTTCCCCTGTTTACACTAGCAATTTTAATTTTTCTTAACTCTTAACTCATACCTCCTTGTAACTCCTACGATATTTGCTAAGAATGCAATAAGCTGCACCTCTTAAGTGTATGCTTCCTATGATGTAATGGCTCTCAGTATTTATTTTGTAATGTTCCTTTGCTAGTCTGTATCATCTGTAAGTTTCATCTCTAGTCTGTATTAATTGTAATGTTCTCTCAGATCTATGACACTTGTAAAATTATAATCAAAAACCTATTGTAACCTTCATTGTTTTTGGAGCTTTTCTCCCCAGGACTCCATTGAAAACAAGTTCATTTTGGCCCAATGGACTATCCTGGTAAACCAACTGCAAATAAATAAAATAAAATAGTTAACTTCAATAGCACTCCCAGTTTATATATATATATATATATATATATATATATATATATATATATATATATATTAATTTCCTTTCATATGGCCTGTGTTTGGGTCTTTGATATCCAGTAAGGTTTCAAACACCATTTAGGTTCATAGGTTCATAGGTAGGTACCAGGCTATTGGCCCTAGGGCCTATATAAGCCTAGCCAAAAAGGTACCCTGACTTTTGTCACCAAAGAAAATTATTTTCCTGTGCCCCTGTCAAGCAGAGCCACAGAAGTGATCCCCAGGGTGAATTTCCTATTTCCCATCCAATCATCAAGATTTTTCTTGAAGTGTGCTAATAAGGAGCTCTGTTTGACATAGATAGGTAGTCTGTTCCAGAGTATGGGAAGTATCTGGGACAAGAATCTATCCCTCCAGCATGTTCTGTTTATTGTGGTAACAAGGTTTAGGTCCCTAGCTCAGAGGGATTGGGATTTCTTTAAGTGGAGCATGCCCAACAGCTCTGGGTTTGACATAGCTTTGTATGTTAGGCAGAGATCACCTCTGAGTAGGTGATATGTGACGGAGTAAAGCTGGAGTTTTTTGAGACGGTTTGCATAGGGCATCTGTTTGAGGCCAGTAATCCTCTTTGTGAGGTATTTCTGTGGCCTATCCAGTTGTTGTAGATGTCTTATGAGGTACATACCTAAAGGGGCGCTGTACTCTATAATGGGTCTAATGAGTGATGAGTAGAGTGGAACAATGACCTCCTTTTTTCTGGATGAAAAACCTTTTGTGATGAGGTATGCAACGTAGAAGGATTTCCTGACCACCGTGGCGATGTGATTATCATAGGAGAGTCTACTGTCCACCTGTGTCCCAAGGTCTCTTATCACACTTTCGGTGCTAAGTAGACTACCACCTATGTGGTAGCTCATGGGTACAGAGTTTTTACCAAAGGGGATGACAATGCACTTTTTGTCATTGAGCTTCAGGCCATGGCTTCAACACCAGGCATCTGTCTCAGTGAGGCCCTTTTATAGGATGTCCACATCATTAGGAGTTTCGATTATGGCTCCTAGTTTGCAGTCATCTGCAAACTTCATTAGTGAAAGACCTTCTGTGTTAGCCTGTACTTCAGAGAAGTAGATACCAAACAGGAGAGGACCCAGGACTGAACCCTGTGGTACTCCACTTGTCACTGGTCTGAAGTCAGATTTGCAGTCTGCTACTTTTACAGTGTGGGTTTTGTCTGTGAGCCAGTTGGCAACCCATCTTGTGACATAAAGATTTATACCTAGTTTAGTGAGTTTATCTATAATTCCAGAGTGGGGGATGGTGTGGAAAGCTTGGTGAGATCTAGATAGGCTGTGTGAACCACCTTATCCTCATCTATGGCTTTGGTGACTGCTTCAAAGAAGTCTATCAGATTTAGGACACATGATCTGCCTTTTACAAACCTGAATTGGGTGGGGTCCAGAGTTTGGAGATCACCAATGTCTTTCTTTATTAGTTCCATGATGATACGTTCCATGGCCTTGCAGACCAGGCTTGTCAGGCTAATGGGGCGGTAGTTCCTGGGGTCCGTCACGGCTCCCCCTTTGTGGAGAGGGATAACCGTCATGGTACACCATTCAGTGGGCACAAAGCCTGAGGTGAGGCTATGATTGAACGTGGTACTTAGGTGGGATGCCAGTTCTTTCTGTAGTTCATGTAGAACACAGCCTGGGATATTGTCAGGTCCCATGGATGCTGTGTTCTTGGCTTTGGAGAGTGTGTTTTTTACCTGTGCAGCCATGATTACAGGAACCTTGCATTCTTCCGGTATAGAGATGGTCCCTCTAGGGGGTGGGGGGGGGGTAAAGTTAGCACTGAACCTATCTGCCAGGATGTTGGCAATACCAGTTGGTTCTGTATATTTAGTGCCATTGTGCTGTAACTCAGAGCAGATCTGAGTGTTGCCACTGAGATTCTTTGCATAGCTATAGAATGCTTTGTGGTTGTCTTTAGAGTCAGTTGCAATTTTATTTTCTTAATTAGCTTTGGAGGATTTTACGAA
Organism: Protopterus annectens; assembly: GCF_019279795.1. Classification (NCBI taxonomy): domain Eukaryota; kingdom Metazoa; phylum Chordata; order Ceratodontiformes; family Protopteridae; genus Protopterus; species Protopterus annectens. The sequence goes on along the minus strand of NC_056733.1, from coordinate 1,174,647,646 downwards.
GAAACTCAGCTTCTTACTGAGGCTGACCAGGGAGCTCCTCCAGTCATGGGACTTTACTATTTTTGCAACAGTTTCTTTCATCTGTTGTAGAGTTTGTTTATGGCAGAAAATCACCAGATTGTCTTCCTTTTTTTGGAGGATAGCATCTTGATTCTGTTAGGGATAGCACGATCCATGCACTTGTGTAAGTGCTTATAAAGTGCATTTGTGTAGGATTCAGCAGTCATACCTCTATTGTCCATCTGCATGGGTGTCATGAAGTTTGCCACTTCTGTCTTAAGAAGTGCGAAGTTGGCATTTCCATTAAAATAGTCTTTATACAGTGTACAAAAATAGATGGTTTGCCCAGACAACTTGTAAAAAAAATGTGTATTACTTAAGATAAATTCCTGGACCTCCTGTTTCTGGGACTTAGCGAGGGTATTATCTGCCACTACTTGAGGAGTGATTAGCAACCATTTCTCTCCTGTTCCAGGATGGTGAACTCAGACCCTGGCAGATACCATGTAGCCAGAGATTTTTTCTAGGCTTTTAATACATTTATGTGATAAATTATTTCAGAGCATCTTTTCACTATCTACCTTACCTTGTAGTTCAGCTTCTGTATTACTTCATAGGGGCCCTCAGTCTTGGCAAGGAATTTATTCTCCCTGACTGGGACAAGAACCTAAATCTAGACACTCACTTGAAACTCCCTCCTCCAGGCATTCCAGTTATACACCCCTTGCTGACTAACTTGTGTTATCTCCAGATGATCCTGAAAAATTGGCATTGTTCTATTCATCCACCTTTGAATATCATTGTGTTGTATTTTCAAGCACAGTTTTAAAAGAGGTTTCCTGCTACCTCCAGGTTTCCTTTACTATATCTGGAATCCCCCTAGGATCCCCTTACTATACAGTAGCTCAAAAGGACTAAATCCTGTGGAAACTTAGGCTTCCTCCCTTGTGGAGAACATGAAACAAGACAACAGCTTGTCACAGTTTTTCCATCAGCCTCTACGGCCTTCCTTAGCATAGACTTCAGGATTCTTTCGAACATTTCCACCAAATCATTAGTCTGAGGATAGTTAACAGAGGTTCTAAGTTGTGTCATCTGAAAACTCTGACAAGGAAGTTTTATAATTTTTGACATAAAGGGATGCTTTGGTCTATCAAGATTGTCCTAGGTATGCCCACCTGTGAGAATAATAGCCCAGCTCCTTAACAATGGATTTGGAGTTGTCTTTCCTAAGGAAAATAGCCTCAGAAACTAGGTGGCATAATCAAGTGAGATCAGTATGTACTGATGCCCATTACTGGAGCTGATTAAAGAACCTATGATGTCCATAGAAATTCTACCAAAGTACACCTTCATTATAGGAAATTGGGAATATGATATTTTTAAATCCTGGGCTTTGTTCTGTCTTTTGACATTAATTGCAGCTGGCACAAGAGATTTCAATTTTCTTGTATTATCTATAGAAGAGAGCCATAACAGTTGCTTTTGTCTTTTTCATGCCTAAGTAGCCTGTTAACATATTGCTGTGGGCCATTTTCATTACTGTTGTCCTGAAAGGTTTAGGTGCAGTAAAGTTTCATGTAACTTCTTCTATTACCTTTGTGACACACCACCACTGGCCCAGTTATGAAGGAGCTTCAATCCTCACCACTGGCAACAGTGGGAGATGTACACACTGGGAGGATGACAGGTATTTCCAGATGCAGCTCTCTGCATAAAGTGCAATTTCCCTTAACAGCACACAGATGTCACGGTCATTCTGGGGCTAGTTTATCTCTCCTTTTCCAGATCCCCAATAAGACTCTCCACTGGCACAGCTATAGAGTTGAGATCTCAGCTGAGTGGCTAAGCCAAGACCACTGGTACCCTCTCTGTCCAACCAGTTCTTCATGTCCATGCCCAAGTAGCTGACACACACATTCTTTGAGGTTTGCTTTATACAAAGGCACCTGGGAAAGGCTGGCACAGGTGCACTAGCTATGGCCCCTTCTGCCCAGTCTATAAGGTAGTTATTACTGCCACTATTTACTCCTTATCAGCTACTTTAAGGCCCTTAACAAACAGTGTCCAATTTTACTGTGTAATGTTACTATCAATACAAATGGTAAACCAAGATAAGGGCTATTAGGAGTGGCCCACATTGTCACCAAATAAGTATGCAAGTACTCTTAGAACTTAAATATCTGTCACAAATATCAGCCACAATGAAAGGTTTAAATCTATTTAATAATAAATAATAAAAGAACAAAACAAAATACTCAGTAAATAATCGCAGTTACTTCAGAATTCAAAATCACAGGAAATATTTAAAACATAATTGCGGGATGGTCTCAAGTAAATAATGAAAAACATCTAAATTAAGCTCAGCTATATTCCTGACTACATTTATAAGAAATTACTGTACCCTAGTTAACTTACTCACAGAGCAAGGCAAGCATGGTGAATGGATCTTCTAACTAATGTTGGGTCAAAGTCAAAATGCAGAATACTCTGTCTCTCTCAGAAAGTTCTTAAATTAATATCTCAAATATTACTGCTGGGTTAGCTTGCAGTATGACATCACTTCTTATCATCTGACTTAAGTTTCCAAGCTAAACCCCGATTGCTATAAACTGCCAACATTTAGCATCTACCTGTGAAAAATACATAGCCTTCAGATCTTTGCAGCTGTTGGAAGACAAAAAACAATAAAACACTTACAAGACAATACAGAAGGCTCCCAAGTTTTAGACATCCTGTCTCCTTGCTGCATTGAAACCATCTTTTATGATGCAGTTATAAAATAATTTAATTTCAATTATTTTTCTAAGGTTTTTCAAGTTAACCTTCTGTATTCCACTGTTAAAATGTATACATTTACACAGTTACAATAGTGTATATGCATTTCTGTTCTTTTCCAGTAGGGTACACTGTGGACACATCTCTAAGCTGAGTACTCTCCAAAATATCTCTTCAGAGCACATGTCTGTACAAACCATCTTATATGACATACAGTCTAATACATTTGTAACACAACCATATGAACCATGTTGATATTCACAAATAACATATGATTATTTCCAAAATTCCAGCTAGCTGTGCTGCCAGTACCTCCTTTTGTCACAACGTTCACTACCTTATAGAGTCGATCATTTTGTACCTTAAAGTATGGGCAAGCTAATGGTGGTCCCACCAGAGAGTCCTCTACCCAGGTAATTAAATCAATCAATAAATAAATGCATATAGACATACAAAAATACATCCATACCCTGGTGTGTATTAAGGTTTTGTATTATCACTGGGCCATCTTAAAATTTAGAGAATAACTAGGAGCTCCTTCATAAGTACTGCCTTGAGTTTTAGAATGGTCTGCCTCTTCTCCCAATAATCTGAGTAGCAGAATCTCTATGTCCCACTCTTCTCAAATGAAGGGTAGTTCACTCTAATGCTCCAAAGATTCTTCTCTACTTCTCTCAAGTGACGTTAGTCACATTAATAATTAGAAGAAGAAGAACTATTAGGACAAGTGTTGTAAAAAGTGGACAGTATTAATTTTGGATATGTAAAAAATTATCATTATTTTATTAAAAGTGTGTTATTCAAACTGTGATTATTTTAAGTGGTCTGGCTAATAATTTGAAGGATTGACAGCCCAGTGTGCATATTTATACAGGCTTCAAAATTATATTGAATGTATACATGAATTACTTTAAGTTGATGGCAAAAATCTATTAGTAGTTAAATGTATTGAGTTAGTAACTGATTATTATTGCTTTAATCCATGAAAGTGTTTGTTTTTTTTCCAGTAATGAAATATTTTCCTTATAGCAGATCTTCAAATGTATAGATTTTCTGATGAGCAAGACTCTTACTGTTGATTTGAAAGCCACACATGTATCATCAAATACAATATTATTGTCAACATCTAATTGAAAGTATGCCCAAACTGGAAATGTAATCTGATTGACACTATTGCTGTTTACATAAATGAGGGTTTAGTCTCCAATTAGGTGTCAGAGGACTTCTAGGAAGGAAGATGATTTGTAAATGAATTAATGAACAGTACAAGAATCCACTGGCTTTTGAGCAGCATTTGATCTCAGATTTTCAAAAGGCTTAGCAATGAAAAAGTCTGTTATTGAGTGTGGTCTGCATGATGCCAAAGATAATATAAATCCCTTCTTTGAGTAAACAGTGCAAGATAAGTGCCAAAGTGGTTGAAAGGATTAATAAACCCAGAAGGAGTGAAGCATCATATTTCTTATGTATGAGTACAGCTCACTGGTTGTCAAGAGAGGAGCCAAAGGCTGGGTTCCAGTCCTTGCCTATTATTATGTCATGGTTACCAAGTATAGTCAATTGAGAACAATATTTGAAGAAAGTAGATCTATCTGAATAAGGTACACAGTTTGACATTCAGACAGTAGAGTAAATAATAAAGGGTCTGTGAATTCTACACTGATAAAAAATTGCTATAAAGGTCTTCCATTGCCAATGCCACCTGGAAAAGAACATTCATTTTTGATTACAAGTGGAACACTGAAATTGTTTGTAGAATTACCTGCTGTGAAGACATAAGGGGTGCATATTTTCATAAAAGTATCAATCTATAAAAGACACATACACTTCCACTGAAAGAAACAAACATCAGTATTCACAATTTAAAATAAATGCCACAGAAGTTTCCTTTTGCTGGTCATTTGTAGTTCATGCACATTCCAGGATGAAATTCTCATTTCAGTCATCAGATTAAACTATATGACTGTGATGCAGGATAGCTGTTGTTTTTCTATTAAAACAAATAACATAGTATTTCCTACTATTACCCTGACAGTATAACTGCCCAATTAGTGGCAATGTATTTGTAGTAGTTATTTTTATTAGTATGGCAAGAAAGTCCTTTCCCATATTTTGCCTTCTGTTTAATTTGGATCAATAAATACATAGGCACCCTGTTTAACTTTGCTTTATTTCTACTGGTAGGAAATTTCTTTTATTTGAAAAACCCACTTTTTCTTTATATATAGTGACATCAGCCTGCCACTCCATCAACATGGCAGTTTAGATTGTATTTTGTCTGTATTTTTCAACAACCATTTTTCCATTTTATTACCTAATTATTCTCTAATTTAGGAGTAATCAACTTTACCGTTGTTGTAACTTTTGATTGCACATTAGACATCCTGTAAACTGAGAAGCTAAATGCATTATGGACAGAGGTAAAGTGCACACACTATAGAGCCATACAGCAATTAAATTTAAGAGACAGGAGAGAAAAAGATAATGTTGTACAACGTGAATTTGATATTGTACTGCTCTGGGAAGCCTGATATACACTGCAATAAACTAGAAGAAAAATTATTTCCGAACAAAAGGACCGCAAATCCATCATCTAAACATGACATTATTGAGACCCACTGAAGACTGCAGAAGGAAACATTTAATTTTAACTAAAACTATACTAGTATTCTGTCCTGATTAATGAGTCAGCCAATGAAAACCCTGCAAAATAAATAGATAAGAAATGTAATAAGAATGGACTTATAACTAGACTTTCAATTGTGATCCAAGGAAATGACTGGCACATGAATCTGGTATGTTGATAAGTGAAATAAAAGGTGATGGATACCACCGGTCATTAACCTTAACCCCCCCCCCATACACACACACACACACACACACACACACACACACACACACACACACACACACACACACACACACATACTACTGCCATTATTTTTATGTAAAATATGCATGAGTGAAGTTAAAAGGATAGTGTAACCATCCTCTTGAGAGGCCAGATATGAACAGACATATTCAGTGAGAGATGTTAGGAAGAATTTGTGTTAATAAAACTCTCAGATATAGGTGCATTTCTGGAAGTGGCGAGCATGAGCATTTCAACATCTGAGGAAGGAGTATAAAAATTTAAATGAGAAAAGTACTATAGCAAAATAAATATATGACTAAGCAGTTATTAAAAAGTATCAAGTTAGAACATATATCAACATCATCATCATCATCAGCAGCAGCAGTCCCTTTTTTCCCATTTTCTACATGGGGTCAGGGTATTGTGTTAACAGTCGCCAGCTCTCTCAATTCAATGCCACACCCCTGCCTTCTTCAACACTCATGCCTGACTGTCACAGATCTTCTTACACACAATTCATCCACCTCTTGGCTGGATGTCCTCATTTCCTCTTACCTTCTTCCTGTCTGTCCCAAATTTTCTTTACCAGGTTGTCTTCTGCTTTTCTGCATGCATCCAAACCATCGTAATCTGTTCTCTTAGATCTTTTCTGCAATTGCAGGTACTTTGGCTTCTGCTCTTATGTCCTCATTTGTCTGTCCCACAGTATGCATCCTACCACCCTTCTCAGGCACTTCATTTCCATCCCCTCTAGCTTCCTCATCTGCTCTGCCTTTACTGCCCAGGTTTCTGTACCATACAGTAGCACTGGTCACACCACTGTTTTGTACACCTTACTCTTCAGCTTCTTTGACATTCTTCTGTCATACACCACACTTGACACTATCAGAGTTGGCAGCAGCCCTTCTGATTCCAGCTTTGACCTCTTCATTCAGACTTCCTTTCTCCTCAACCACCCCTCTCAGATACTTGAAGGTATTTACCTGTTATACTATTTTCCCTTTAATCTCAATTCTCAGCTTCTTCTGATTTCCCCAGTTTGCTGCCATTACCACTGTCTCATCTGTGCGTTCTTTCATCCTATGTGCCTTCAGTTTTGCATTCCATTCCCCTATACTTTGCTGAAATTCTTGCTCAGAGTCTGCCTGAAATGCCACATCATCTGCATACAGCAACTTTGTTGATCTGTCCCCTCCAACCTGCTTGCTAATGTAGTCCATTACCAGTATGAACAGCAGTGGATTCAGAGATGAACCATGGTGCACACCCACTCCCACTAGGAACCCCTCTGTGAGACCAAACACTGTTCATCCTTGAGCATTCGGTCCTTGTATGTAGCCTGCCCTAATTCTGCCAGTGTTTCTGGGACTTCAAACCACTGCAGTACTGCCAAGATCAGCCTCTTTGGGACCTTCTCATATGCTTTCTCCAAGTCTAGGAATGTCCAGATGGACTCTTTCCTCATCTCTAACTTCTTCTCAACTATTTGTCTCACTGCAAACATCAGGTCACTTCTGCTGCATCCTGATTTTAATCTGAACTACTCATCTCCCATCTTATATTCTATTGCCCTAAGTATCCATTTGTCAATCACCCTCTCCAGAACTTTCATGCAATGTGACAGGAGTTTTATGCTTCTGTACTGCCGACAGCTGTAGATGTTCTCTTTGTTCTTGTACACTGGCACTAGTATGCTTATTCTCTAGACATCTGGGATGTGTCTTTCTCTCCACACTGCTATGAATACCCTCAGGAGCCATTTCTCCTCTATCTCACTCAGCAGTTTTATCATATCTGTTGTGACCTCATCTGAGCCTGTTGCTTTCCTTGACGTCATTTTCCTTACCGCTATTCTTACTTCTTCTAGGGTGGGCTCCACTTCTTCTGTTATGCCCCAGAATATCGTAGGCTATTTCTGGGGCAGCACAGCTTCTGTGGGGTTTTCTTCATTCAGAAGCTGCTCAAAATATTCTTTATATCTAACTTTGATGTCCTGTGGACTGGTGACCATGTTGTTGGTGTCATTCCTTTTGAAGGTTTTCTGACTATCTTCTTTATCTTTCTGTCTTTGCCTTGCAACCTGAAATAGTTTCTTTGTGCACCTACTGAGACACTTTCCAGAAGCTGGTAGAGTCCATCTATTACCCTGTTCTTTGCTATGCAACTCCTTTCTTAGCTTCTTTGTTAGCCACCCAGTATTTCTTCCTAGCCTGGTCAGTCTTTTCTATCTCACACTTTTTTCCTGCATTCCGTTTTTCTTTTGATGACTTCCTGGACTTCTGTATTCCACCACCAGCTTTCTTTATGTACCGCATTTCCATACCTGGCTTTGCCCCATATCAGTTCTTTAGTCCTCATACATGCTGTTTGAGGTGATGCCATTCTTCTTCAACTCTGCCTGTTTCATCCTCTTCTTGGGGTGCTAGAATCCTGAGTAATTCCTTGAACTGTTGTACTTTCTCTCCAATCAACTTCCAGGTCTTTAGACTGGTCTCTGTTGACCTTAGAACCTTCTCTGACCACTGCTTGAAGCTGATTGTGGCAACCAGTGGTTTATGCTGTGGCCAACTGTTTCACTGGGGATGATTTTGAAACACTGATTCTACCCCAATGCCTTTTCCTTACTAGGAGGAAGTCTACCTGAGTTGCATGTTGGCCACTCTTGTATGTGATATTGTGACTGTCTCTCTCTCTCTGTCTGAACCATGTGTTGGCTACCCAAGTAACCTAGGCAGTCCTCATATCCTATTCTGTCTGCCTGTCCCAATATGTGCATTCAAGTCCCCCATTATCAACACCAATTCATGTTGTCCTGCTTTATCTAGTAGGTCCTGCAACCGTGGTATGGATGTACTCTTTTCCTCCCTGTCACAACACTGTTGTGGGGCATAGCCTGAGATTATGAATACTGCCCTATCATTACACTGGAGTCTGATTTCCATGACTCTCTCACTAATTGTGATGATATCATTCACTGCCTTATGAAGCCTCTCTCTCACTACAATTCCAACATCAATTCTAGCCCGTCCTCCTCTTGACTAGTAGAGCTCTGGATCCCAAGCCAAGTTGCTTCACTGCACTGCCCTTCCATCTTGTCTTTTGGATACATAGAATGCCTAGCCTCCTCTGTATCATTATGTCATCCACTTCCAAGCTGCATCCTGTCAGTGAACCTACATTAGTGGTAACAATTCATAGTTCATGTATGACATGCTGATTGTTTTTACTTCCAGCTTTCACTCAACAAAGCTATCCCAGGTAACCTAGGCCTGGGCAAATAGGCACTGGCCAGCCAATAGCTTATTGACCCATGGCTGTTGGGCTTTATGGTGGGCACACACTAGCCAATAGGGGCACATACACCCCCCCATCATTAGCATGGGTCCCTGGCATAAGACAGAGAAGGCTGGGTCCTCAACCCACTTATCACCAATAACTACCCATGCCCATTTTGGCAACATTAGTCAACATGGCAGAATCATCCAGAGCCATATTTTACAGCATTGAGTGGTTAGCTCTGCCATGGCCACAGTCTGTGATCCTTGTTCTCCTATCTTGAGGATACTCTGCACCACAGTATATGTCTAAAGCAGTTGGTCTATACAACTCTTCCCCCTATAGGGTACCATGTAGAGTTTGTGCTGCTGCTACAGCTTCATTCATTGTTGAGTTTGAGATACAGACACTCAGCATGTTTTTGGCATTGGGAGGAACCCCACAGAGACATATGGAGAACATGCAAATTCCAAAAAGGCATTGGCTGGAGGTCAGAATTGAACTTTGTAACTTGTACCTTAGAACCCATATCATAGTAGCAGCATATTATGTCCCCTGAAACAGATAATATAAGAGTTCCTACTTGAAAAGTAACACAATACATTGACATGACTATAAAAAACTTGCACAGAAGAAAAATGCAAAGCGCTAAACAGCATAATTATAACATTTTAATGAAATATTTATGCTTTAATGTTTATTATTATTATTATTATTATTATTTGCAAACAGTAGAGACCTGCTCATTGTTATTTGCCCCATAGACTACATTCTTCCAAGAAAAGGAAACCAATGTTTATAAACCTGATACCATATATAGCAGAAGTTGAATGTCTGCTACCATCTTGAACCTTTCTGTTCTCACTTCCTTTGGTAAATATGCAGGTATTGAATGTTAAAAACCTGCTAAGGTATTAATTATCATTTTTGGCTTGCTGTAAAGACATGGAATCTATCAGGTGTGCTGAGCTGTTTTACATAGATAATGTGTGAAGGAATTCCTTATACAGTGGGGCACAGGGCCCTGTGAACTCTATGTATAACATAAGTAAACAAAAGTGTTGGCTAGGCTAGCAGTCTCAGAGAACATGTTTTGGATGGCTTCTTACAAATTATTGGACTGATAATCCTCTCCTGAATTGCGAATGATTAAATACTTCCTCCTAGTTCTACCTTCCAGGACTAGTATACTATTTTTAAACTGGTTATTGAAAGAGCCTCACTGACTCCTTGTTTGCAGCATGAGAAATTGGCAGTCTTCCAAATCTGATAGTCTTTTAAACTCTGGAAAATGTGCCTTAAAGTTATACTAGTCATTCTTAATGTATTTAAGGCTTTTTGTAAGTCAAAATATATTAATAGAATGGTGTTATTATTTTCCTTATTTATTATTTTATTTTTGTCAGGGCTAAATAATTTCTTTCATCAATATTATTACAATAACATAAGAGTTATGCTGACTTGTTAAACCATTTTGTGGAGTAATGGACACCAGTAATTTGAGGTTAAAGTAAGTTTTATCATTCCATAAAACATTACATTATCCCACCACGTGGGCAGAGTTTTGACACTCTACTAATGTACGAAGACATCTTTTTTTGTCTTTTTATTTGGAGAAGTCAGTGAAGATATGGGGGCTATGTCTGATTTATACTTGTGAAGGTGAGATATTGTAGAAGCCCTTGTATTATTTTCCACATTGAAGGCATAATTCTGAATGCCAAATCCTGTACAAACACTTCTTTTACTACATTGATACCATGATCCATAAGTGAAATGTTCAATTGTACCTGAATGAGTCGTGATGAAATAGGGAGTCCAGCATAAGGCTTATGTCAAAAAATGTAACTGGCGTACTCATGGATCAAGCTCATTTGTAATGGGAACTCACTTTCTTGCAAGCAAAATGCACATCATCAGTAATGCTATGACGAAGTGAATTTAAGATGAATTGCAAAAAAAAAACAGACATGCTGTAAGGTGATAATCTGTTACATATTTCCTCCTTAAAGTGATAATGTTGACCCATTATGACGTGATGATCCGGTTCCCTATCAGAAGCCTGAAACACTATAAGCCTGAAAATCAAAATCCTGAAACCAAAAGCCTGAAAATTCAAAATCCCGAAAACCCAAAATCCTGAAAGCACAAAATGGACATACTGACGTCATTGTGGCTTTGCTATTGTTAGCCCTGTGATGTTAGGTCATGCGTTGGGTTCAGGTAAGTGTGCGGTTGGTTTTATGTTAGGGTTAGGGGCGGTTTAAGTGAGTTAGGGTTAGGGCGCAGGTTAGGCATGTATGCAATAGTGACAAATATTGGGGTTAGGGGCGGTTTAAGTGAGTTAGGGTTAGGGCGCGGGTCAGGTGAGTGTGCGATAGTGACGGACCTCAGGGTTAGGGTTAGGGTCAGGGTCAGTTGGTAGATATTAGTGTCTTTATAGTGACATATTAGCATTATTTGTGTTTTCAGGATTTTGAGTTTCAGGATTTTGGGTTTTCGGGATTTTGAATTTTCAGGCTTTTGGATTCAGGATTTTGATTTTCAGGCTTATAGTGTTTCAGGCTTCTGATAGGGAACCGATGATCCACATATGCCAATGAGATAAGAATATTGAAATAGAATGGACCACAGAGGCAAGGCTAGCATAGCAGTTACCAGCACACACAGAATAGAGAAAGTTTAAGTACAGAACTCAAAATGTAAGTATTGTTGAGTGCAGCAATATGTATATTCATTCTACTGTATCAGCAGGGCTGGTGTTACCATTTTGGGGACCCCCAGCAGATGTCAAGTTGGGGGCCCCATGAGCACTTCAAGTCTGCGCATCACCTTGTCACTGTCACCCTAAGCAACATTTTAGTTTATACTGCAAAGTTTTAGGAGTAGTGCACACAGACTGACCTGTAGCTACAGTACTCTTACCTTACAACAGGCCTGTGTACCTCACTATGTTGTACCATCTCACAAAGGGACATTTATGGTTACTGGCATTTAGTTGCAACAATGATACATTGCAGCAACTTTATGTACAGGTCTGGACTTAAGTGAAATGTCATCCTAGACCTACTGTTTCAGCACACCACCACCCCCTCCCCCCCACACAAACCCTCTAGTCTTCCCCTGTTTTTCCTCCCATCTTGAGCTCCCCATACTATGCACACTACTTTTTTTCTTCCTTTTCTCTCATTTTGCCTTACTCTTCAGCTTTTTCAAGAAGGCATAACCCCCTATATGGTCTGAAGTGTGTTTTAAATATTCTTTTCTTTTTACACAGTCTTTTCAACCAATTATGACTTAAACAGAAATTATGATTGAGGAAATAAATTGTGTTTCTGTACATTTCTTTGCATCCTTTCAACACATCTTTCCTGACCAAGACAGCACAATAATAACCATTTAGGAAATAACTCATATAAGCCAGGGACCAAGAAGCCATGGGGTTATAGATGCTCTGGGATGTATTTTAGAGCATTTTCCCTGCCTTTTAAATCCAGTGGTGACCTAAATAAAAAATTATGAGTAAGAAAAGAATTTCAGTCTTATTTTTTTTCCTTCAAAAAAGACACAAGTTGTACCCAAGACTTAATGTTCAAAGATGACAAAATTGTAGCAACAAAAAAAACTAGCAAGCTAGTTGTTATTTGGATACATAAGTCCTATCTGGCAATTGCCTGCCTTTCCCTAACCCCCCCTCCCAAAAAAAAATCCTGCCTAAGCATCGCTGTGCTGTTAAGCTGGGGTGAAAGCAGAGGTTCAAACTGCCACAGTCATGTATTTCAAGTGTGCATAGCATGCCTCCTCACTCCTCAACCCAAACTGTCAAAGGCACCTACCTGTATGCATTCCCGAAGTGTGATTGTGAGGAAAGTGAAACAATGACTGCAGTAATGTATTCAACTGTGTTGTTCCTAGACAGTACCCTGCCCCTACACAAGCCACAGTAACCTTTGTACACCTCTGAGGTCTGTGAGAAAAGTAAAAGAAAATAATGACCACACTGTCCTGAGTCCAAACACAAGCTATAATGACCTCATGTACACACCTCTAAGGTTTGACTGTGATGAAAATTAAAGTAAAAATCCCCCCACCACACACACCCACACACACACACACACACACACACACACACACACACACACGCACACACGCACACACGCACACACACACACACACACACACACACACACACACACACACACACACACACACACACACACACACACACACACACACACACACACACACACACACACACACACACACACACATACACACACATACACATAACCTACAGCAGCTTCCTGTACACACATATCCAAGCACGACTGATGGCCATATCTGTTCAGGTTAAAAAGCATAATCAGAAAATTAATATTTTTTTTCTCCCAGCAACAGCTTTTGTGGGACCCTACAAAGTCAAGGATGATTAAGTGAGCCCCCTGTATCCCTTTATATAATGTGGAGAGTGCCCCCCACCCCAGATTCTCAGAAGATCTAAGTGTCTAAATGTTCTATGACATATTTTATGCCTCACTTTTGAAATATAATTACTTGTTAGCTCCATTTTTAAGGATACCCAGAAGAATAATGTATGTGTCCTGGCATTACTGGGTGTGTACGCAGATAAAAATCACTGATACTTTTTACACACACACACACACACACACACACACACACACACACACACACACACACACACATGTATAAGCCATAGCAATACTAGTTTTGTACCACTGGTATTGGCATATCAGAGCTGTTAAACAGCAGGTGTAAGTCACTTTTATTTACCTCAATGAGGAGTAATGCAAACCTGTCACTGTCCCTGATTCCACACATCTTCCCTGATTTTGCTCATAATTTTGCTCTGTCCTTCATAAAAGGTTAGATTTGTGTGTGAATTATTCAGGACTATGGACAGTCAATAAATTCAGATGTCAGAGTTTTACATTTATTGAGAAAAAAATGCATGTTGATTTAAAATGTGTTATTCTATTAACTTTTTAATTGAATTAGAGTAATATTTAAAACATGTCCATCATTTTGAGCCTTTATTCTGGTATACCAGTAAGAGTGAAAGGGAAGGTCTACAAGAGGGTAGTGAGTCCAGCTATATTATATGGGTTGGAGACAGTGGCACTGACAAAAAGGCAGGAGTTAGAGCTGGATGTGGCAGAGTTAAAGATGTTAAGATTTGCACTGGGTGTGACAAGGGTGGATAGGATTAGGAATAAGTATATTAGAGGGTCAGCCCAGGTTGGAAGGTTTGGAGACAAAGCCAGAGAGGCAAAATTGCATTGGTTTGGACATGTGCTGAGGAGGGATGCTGAGTATATTGGGAAAAAGATGCTAAGGATGAAGCTACCAGGTAAGAGGAAAAGAGGAAGGCCTAAGATAAGGTTTATGGATGTAGTGAGAGAGGACATGCAGGTGGTTGGTGTGACAGAGCAAGATGCAGAGGACAGAAAGAAATGGAAATAGGTGATCTGCTGTGGCGACCCCTAACGGGAACAGCTGAAAGAAGATGATGATGATTGGTATTGCACTGAACTCTTTTGCAAAGAAGTTGGGAGTTATAGTATCTGCTCTTCTGACAGCATTTAGAAAACTCCCTGTACGAGAAAATCATCCCTGAAGATCAGAAGCATGAGCTGTTCTTAAACTCCAAGGTATGCATTGAGATCAGTAATACTGGATGATGATCTCTCTAGTGCTTACCTGTGGTCATTATCAGCTTTATACTAACAGAGTCATATGACAGCCCTGTTCAGGTTAAACAGCCTAATCAGGAAATTAATACATTTTTCTCCTCATTTTTCCTCAATCAGCCGCAGCTTTTATGGGGCCCCCATGCAGTCAAGAATGATTGGGGGGCCCCTTGCAGCCATGGGTATTGCAGGTATCTAAAGCTAGATATGTTGTTAATTTTAGTGGAGAGAATGTCCACCAGCAGGGTTTAACTAAGCCAGGGGCATTCTGTCAGTGATAAATTATGTAATGGAATTGTGAAAGCTGTTTCTTGATAAAACACTGTTACTATAACCAGTGATATATTTGAATTTTAAAGGAGATATAAATAAGAGTTATTACCCACCTGGTTTATTAAAAATGCAAGATTCATGTACTAGCTTTTGTTGTTTTGACAGGCATGTTACAAGATATCAAGATAAGATAACTTGCAGTGGTTGGGAGCCCCCCCCAGGAACAGGGGGCTCCCAGCGACCACAGGTTTCACTGATGCCTAAAGCCAGCTATGTGTACCAGTATCCTCTTGTTGACTCCATGTAATTTCATACTTTTTTATATTCTTAAAAAACAAGACTCTGGAACATGTACCTGCTGCTTAATGGCAAAACTTAATTTATGACTACAATGATAGTAATGAATTTTCTATTAAAACTGTCCAGTGAATTAACAGATAAAGTATTGTTGCTAATTTTATAACAAAATTTTAGAATTCTTTCTGAAAAAAAAGTCTATTATAACCATATGTATAGTAACCAATTCTCTAAACACAGTGATAATGTCTGTCAGGATTGTATTGTGTCCTTTCAAGTGCTTATGTCTCAAACAGGAATAAATCCTAAGAGGCTTTGTAGAAATCTACCGTGCTATACTCTGTATAATTTATATATAGCATAGCATAAAGTAAGAGATAATAATGTCTTAACAACCACTTAACTTCATCATTTCGCATGGGTATGAGTTTCTGTAGTGTCTCTCACTTCATTTGTTTATTCGTTCAAGAATATTTAAATGTAGCACCATATTCAATTGCTTATGAAGTCAGTGAAATATAAATAGGAAGGATATTCAGCTTAATATAATTAAAAGAATATTTAAAAAAATGGTCTAAGAATTTCATCAGTCCTGTAATATTTTTAAAGTAGATTGGAACAATGATTATGGGTTTCTTAGGTTCATAGGAGGTTATTAGGCTAATGGACCAAAGGCCCTTACAAGCCTGGCCATATTTATCACGAGTTGCCCCAGCTCTAAATAGTTAGGTGAGCAAAGTTTGCTGAGGGGGTGGGGAGTTGATATTTTATCATTGCTGTGTCTTCATTCATGGCAGGCAATCAAAAGTTGAAGAGATTATTATTGCTCACAAATTCTGCCAGGGTCAAGTACATTGGATTCAACAAACTGGTTACTGTAGAATATTTGTATTACCCCATTAGACTCTTCAAGAAATACTGTGTTTATACGTTGACATATACAGCTGTGGAGAATGAAGCAGAGTAATTTTCACAAACTGTGGTAAGGCTGTTATGGCAATATACTAAAAATCACAAGCTAGCATACTACCTTGCCAAGACACAACTTTTGGATAAACAGTGACTTTGGTTCTGATGATCCACAATTGACTAGTGACCTGGATACTTGAGGAGCCACCACTGGCTCCACTGTGCAAGGAACTAAAGTAGTCTAATCCTCTGCAATACCAACATCTCGTGATAAATGACGTGCATGGCATGCAATGCAGGGACTACAGATATGCTTGGTCTAGCTTAAATTACATTCACACAGTAACTCTCACTGAGCATGTGTAGTAGTGCACACATGTCTTGGGAGGAGAGTATTGGGTCTTTGCTATAATGATTGTGGACATCAGTCAGTTTGGGATGGGTTAGGCTGCATAAACGAACAAGCACCAAGCCTGCCATGAAGGAAGACCCAAATCTCTCTCCCCACCCCCACCCCAAGAAGCCTGGAAAAAGGAACGGTTACAGATAAAGATGTGCTTGCATAAGGAAGAGATACTCCTTGGGATATTGTGGGAACTTATACAGACTGAGAAGGGAAAAGAAATGGAACATTAGTGCACGGTGTGGCTTGACTATTTAAGCTTGTGCAAAGATAAATATATATGTACAAAATGTACTTTTTCCAAGAAGTTTATTTTGATTTTTCTAGCTAGCTTCTAGGTTCAGCTATCGGGTGTGGGGATCCAGCAACAGTAGCACTTATTAAATTAATTGTTACACACAGACAAGGATAAATGCAGCTAAAATTAAAAGCAGTACACACTGCATATACCAGCTACAGCAGCTCTAATCAGTGAGATATTTCTGCAGAGTTTGTAAGATCTGCATCATCTGTATCAACCCCCTTTCTTCCATTTTTCTACATATGGTCAGGGTGCCATATCACCTGTCACCATATCTTCCTGTTCAATGTCACTCGCCTACCTTCATCAAAACTCATGCTTGACTGTCACAAGTCTTCTCTCATACAGTCCAACCACCTCTTTGCTGGACATCCTCATTTCCCCTTGCCTTCTTCCTGTCTGTCCCAAATCTTCTTCACCAGATTGTCTTCTGCTTTTCTGCACTTGTGTCTGAACCACCATAATCTGTTCTCTTTGATCATTTCTGCAACTGGAGCTAGTTTGGCTTCTGCTCTGATGTCCTCATTTGTTTGTCTGACCCATAGTGTGCATCCTACCATCTGCTTTAGGTACTTCATCACCACTACCTTCCTCACATGCTCCTCCTTTACTTCCCAGGTTTCTGTACCATACAGTATTCCTTGGTTGCCTTACCATTTTGTGCATCTTACCGCCCAGCTTCTTTGACATCCTTCTGTCATACACTAGCCTTGATGCTCTGTTCCAAATGGGTGCAGCCCCTCTGTTTCTGGCTTTGACCTCCTCATTTAGACTTCCCTTCTCCTCAATCACCCTTCACAGACACTTCAAGCTGTTAACCTGTTCCACTATCTTCCCCTCTATCTTAATTCTCATCTTCTTCTGATTTCTCTCATTCATTGCCATTGCCACTGCCTTATTTGTACTCAGTTTCATCCCATGCCCCTGCAGTTTTTCATTCCACTCCCATATCCTTTGCTGACGTTCTTGCTCAGAGTCTGCCTGTAATGCCACATTAGCTACATACATTAGCTTTGTTGACCTTAACAGATAACCTGTAACTCTAACTATCGATCTGGAAGCCACCATTTTAAGCTTAAAATAATACCACTGAACCGTAGTGGATTTTTCCCTGCTGTTTTCTCCTGGCCACTGTACAGGCAACACAGATTTGAGGACCTTAACAGATACCCTGCAACTCTAACTATTGGTCCGGAAACCACAATTTTAAGCTTACAATAATACCACCGAAGTATGTGTCCCAGTAAATAACTACTACATAAGCTAATCTTTTAATTAATGCTAGACTTTATAAGCACAACAAGAATTTACAGTGTTTTTTTTTGCTAGTCGCCAAGCAAAGCAGCTCCTATCCTTTCTCTTTGGTTACCCACTATCCTCATACTGTTTCTGTGTATATTCTACTGTTCTGTACTTCACCCTTCCCAGAATTCATTTTTAGCCTCACTCATAACTGCATTTCCTAGTGCACCTGCCCTAATTTACTGTCTTCAGACTCTTACATATTGTTTTTTTTTCCTGCTTTTAGCTGCTAGTAATACCTCTCTCTCCCCCTCCAAAGCCCCTCTCTATTGTAGCTTATTTTAACCATACAGCACTAGATTTGCTTCAAGTAAATCTACTTGTGTAGCTTGAGGCCAGTGCCCTTTTGTAAGCTTACTTCTGCTCATATTTTATTTATTTTTATTTTATCTCTGGTGACTATACCTTTAGAAACTTTATATCCTTGTCTCTCAAGCTAGTTTTTCACTATCTTTTTCTGATTGTTTCTATGACATCATCTTGACCAGGGTGCTATCCCAACCCAGTATTAGTCATTACCCCTCCCCCTCACCTCACTTCCTCTTCCTAGTCTTCATAGGTGCCTCACAACAGCAGGAGCCATTTTGAAACCTTCTTTCCCCTTCATGCTGCTGAGCATCTGCTGCTCTGTGTAAGGTAAAATTTTGATTCTTTGGCATTAACTGTTTTGTGATGTCTTTTCTGTTGCCTTAACTGCTTTAAATCATACAATATTTGATGATTATTCTGTTGCTTTATCTGCTTTAGGTCATATAGTATTTTGTGATTATACTGAGATGAATATTGCTTGCATATGCAGTCTCTGGTGTACTTTTTCCTCACAACTCTAGTTTTGTGAATATTTAAAGTCTATTTGCCCTGTCACAAGGAGCTCCAGCACCTTATGATCACGGGTAGCTTAGTGTTTGAATTGTACTCATCTTATTTCTTGTTTTTTATTGAAAGAAAACTGTAAATGTGAATATTTACCAACTAAGTTTCTTGTTGCAAGGAGCACCAGCACCTTAACTTCACATTTAGATGTATCTATAGTATTTTTCACTGTAATTTCTTGGTGTAGTCCTAAAGTAAAAGGAAGAACTATTGCCTGAAAGTGTACCAATTGTTCTTGTCCTCAGTATCCTGAATTTCTGTTTTCCTACTTTGTGAATTATTGCCGTGTGTATGTCTACACTGTGCTGTTGTTAACTACTGTTGTTCTGCATTACTTTATGCATAGGTGTAAACACTGCTGTGTTCTTAGCTAGCTATGTGTGTAAGACACTCATACAATGGAAATTAATGCTAGGTATACTGCCTCTGCCTACCTGTATTACTTTTTTTCTTTCTACCCATGATATTTTTGTCTCTCGCTCTCTTCCTGAATTGCTTGCTCATAACTAATCTCCCTCCTCTCTGTTTTTATAGCCCTAGTGGATTTTTCCCTGCAATTTTCTCCTGGCCACAGTACAGGCAACACAGGTTTGAGGACCTTAACAGATACCCTGCAACTCTAACTATCGGTCCGGAAGCCACCATTTTAAGCTTAAAATAATACCACTGAAGTATATGTCCCAGTAAATAACTACTACATAAGCTAATCTTTTAATTAATGCTAGACTTTATAAACACAACAAGAATTTACAGTGTTTTTTTTGCTAGTCGCCAAGAAAAGCAGATGCCAGCAGCTCCTATCCTTTCTCTTTGGTTACCCACTATCCTCATTCTGTTTCTGTGTATATTCTCCTGTTCTGTACTTTACTCTTCCCTGAATTTATTTCTAGCCTCACTCATAACTGCCTTTCCTAGTACACCTGCCCTATTTTACGGTCTTCAGACTCTTACATATTAATGTTTTTTTTTTTTGCCCTGCTTTTAGCTGCTAGTAATACCTCTTTCTCCCCCTCCAAAGTCCCTCTCTATTGTAGCTTATTTTAACGATACAGCACTGGGCTTCAAGTAAATCTACTTGTGTAGCTTGAGGCCAGTGCCCTTTTGTAAGCTTACTTCTGCTCATATTTTATTTATTTTTATTTTATAGGTTCATAGGTATGTACTAGGCTATTGGTCCTAGGGCCTATACAAGCCTAGCCATAACAATTCCCTGGCTATTTCTTCTCACACTATTTACTTCCCTGGACTCCTGTCTAGCAGGGTGACTGACATGATCCCCGGGGTGAATTCCCTTTTTCCCATCCAATCGTCAAGGTTCCTTTTGAAGAGGGCCAATGAGGCACTCTGCTTGACATGTATGGACAATCTATTCCAGAGTCTGGGGAGTCTCTGGGTCAGGAACCTATCCCTCCAGCATGTTTTGTTTATTGTGATGACAAGGTTTAGATCCCTGGAGTGTGTGGCTCTGAGGGATTGGGATTTCTTTAAGTATAGCATGTCCAACAGCTCTGGGTTTGACATGGCCTTGTATGTTAAGCAGAGATTGCCTCTGAGTAGATGATATGCAACAGAGTATAGCTGGAGTTTTTTAAGGCTGTCAGCGTAGGGCATCTGCTTTAGGCCTTTGATTCTTTTAGTGAGGTATTTCTGCAGACTTTCCAGTTGTTGCAGATGTGTTGAGAGGTACATGCCAAACGGGGCATTGTATTCTATAATGGGTCTAATGAGGGATGAGTACAGTGGGACAATGACTTCCTTTTTTCTTGATGAAAAGCCCTTAGTGATGAGGTGTGCCACATAGAAGGATTTCCTGACTGTTGTGGTGATGTGGTTATCGAAGGTGAGACCACTGTCCATCTGTGTTCTTAAGTCTCTTATCACACTTTCGGTGTTTAGTGTACTGCCACCTATATGGTAATTCATGGATACATGTTTCTTCCCAAAGGGGATAACTATACATTTCTTGGCATTGAGCTTGAGCCCATGGCTCTGGTACCAAGCATCTGTTTCCGTAAGGCCCTTTTGTAGAGTATCCACATAATTTGGGGATTCAATAATGGCTCCCAGTTTGCAGTCATCTGCAAACTTTGTTAGCCAGAGTCCCTTAGTGTTGGCCTGTACTTCAGAGAAGTAGATGCCAAATAAGAGTGGCCCCAGGACTGAACCCTGAGGTACTCCACTTGCCACTTGTCTGGAGCTGAATTTGGAGTCGGCTACTTTTACAGTGTGGGTTCTATCAGTATGCTAGTTATCAACCCATTGGGTGATGTAGGGATTAATGCCCAGCTTAGTAAGTTTATCTATGATTCCAGAGTGGGGGATGGTGTCAAAGGCCTTGGCAAGGTCTAGATAGGCTGTGTGGGCCACCTTACCCTTGTCCATGGCTCTGGAGACTGATTCAAAGAAGTCAATCAGGTTCAGGAGACAAGATCGGCCCTTCACAAACCCAAACTAGGTGGGGTCCAGTGTTTGAAGGTTGCCAATGTCTTTGTTTATAAGTTCCATGATAATACGCTCCATGGCCTTGCAGATAAGGCTTGTCAGACTGATGGGACGGTAGTTTCTGGGATCCAAGGTGGATCCTCCCTTGTGGAGTGGGATAACTGTAGCTCTGCACCACTCAGTGGGCATGAAACCTGAAGTGAGGCTATGATTAAACATGACACTTAGGTGAGGTGCCAGTTCATATTGTAGCTCATGTAGTACACAGCCCAGGATGTCATCTGGTCCCATGGATGCTGTATTCTTAGCTTTGGAGACTGCGTTTTTTACCTGTGTGGCCATTATTACCAGAATTTGGCAATCCTCCGGTATTGAGATGGGCCATTTAGGGGGAGAGAGGGGGGTGAAATTGGCATTGGATCGATCTGCCAGGATATTGGCAATATCCTTGGGATCAGTATATTTAATGCCATTCTGTTTCAGCTCAGAGCAGATCTGAGCATTGCCATTTAGATTCTTGACATAGTTATAGAATGCCTTGTGGTTGTCTTTGGAATCTTTGGCAATTTTATTTTCATAACTAGCTTTGGAGGATTTATGAGGGATCTCAGTTTCTTACTGAGGCTGGTAAGGGAGTTTTTTGCATCTTGGGATTTTCCTCTTTTCTGCAACAGTTTCTTACTTTTGTTGTAAAGTTTGTTTATGGCAGGGGACCACCAGATTGGCTTCCTTTTTTTGGATGACAGCATCTTAGTTCTATTTGGGATGGCACGATTCATGCATGAGTGGATGTGCTCGTACAGTGCCTTAGTGTAGGATTCAGCATTTGAACTTTCAGTTCCCTTCTGCATGGGTGTCATGAAGTTTGTCACTTCTGACTTGAGTAGCATGAAGTTGGCTTTGGAGAAGTTTTTTTATGGAGGTTTCCTTACTGGGGGGTGGGGATGGGATGTGGATGTTAAGGGTGATTAGCTTATGGTAAGACCTGACTAATGAGGGGGTGACCATAGGTGTGGAGCATCGATTTCCCATGTTGGTAATGACCAGGTCTAGGATACTGGAGCCTCTGGTAGAACTATGGATTAGTTGATCCAGGGTATTGTAATTTATGAATACCAAGAACTGCTTGGCAAAGGTGTTGGTACATGAGTAGTTTTCCCAGTTAATGGCAGGGTAGTTAAAATCACCCAGTATTAGGGTCTTTGGTTCTATCTTAATATTTCCCAGTATGTTTAGAAAGGTGTAGTGAGAATCTTGGGGTATGGTGGGGGATCTGTAGAAAACTACAATTTGGATTGCAGTCTTACCTAGTGTTAGTTGCACCTGGAGAATTTCAGATGCATTGTGTTGGGCAACTAGCCTGGTGGTGTGAATATTCTTGGTGAATATTGACACACCTCCACCTTTAGTGTTTCGGTCCTGGTTTGGTGGCCGAAAAGTGTGGTAAGAGTTGTAGCCTGGTATTGCAGGGGTGGTCTCTGGAGCCTTGAACTATGTCTCAGTTACTGCACAGATATCAGTGTTCTCCATTTTTAGGAGTGCCTCGAGAGAGTGCATTTTGAGGTTTAGACTTCTAGCATTGAATAGCATTACCTTCACATTTTGCATGCTTGCACCTGTTATGGTGGTGGTTTTGTCCTTTGAACTTTGCCTAAAAAAGGCACTATAGGGCTGGCAAGAGCCTTAGCCAGTAACCTGAATCTCAGGGGCGACAGGTGCAGACCATCTCTGGCAAAGCATCGTGGTCTGTCAATCATGTCGTCCCAGGCAGACAGATACTGGATCCCCTTTGAATGACACCAGAAGCTTAGCCAATTGTTGAAGTCAATCATTTTGTCCTTATATTGTGGTATCATTCTGGGTGAAGGCAGGATGCTACTCAGGGCTAGGGTCATACCTGCCTGGGCCACATGATCCGAGAGCTCTTCATGTCTCTTTTCATGTAGTCCAGGGAGGTACGTCTCAAGTCATTCACTCCAACATGGACAATGACAGAGTCATATTTGTACTTGTTGTGGAGTGACTTGAGTGTATGTGTTATGTGGCAGATCCTGGCACCCGACAGGCAGCTGACTGTAGTTTTCTTCTTGTTCAACCTGGTGAGAGGGACATCAGTGTGCCAGACTATAGAGTCACCTATGACTAAAGTGTTAGGTACATTATCTTGCCTTAGGGGCTGTTGCTGGGTGGCACACTGGTGTTGTGAACTATGTGACACTTTGGTTGTGATTGGTGTTTGTTTGCGTTTCAGCTTCAGAGGTCCTTGTTGCTTGTGCAGGTTACAGTTAAGGGCCTCTGCATATGTGGATTTAGTGTTGCTATATGTGGGTGTTGGTGGTGTGGGTTTAGAAGAGCTATGTATTGCTTGAGGTGTAGTGTGGGTGTTAACCTTCTCCTCTTGACTGTCTAGCACAATCTTGGGTGGAAAGAGCTTTGCTTCCATTTTGGCTATGTAAGTGCATCTCTCACAGGTTGTAGTGTTGGGTGGTAGGAGAAATTTAGTACTAGCCTAAATGCCCTTGTGGGTCATTTTAAGCCTGGCCAATTAACCCATGTGAGAATCAAACCCTGCACCTTGTGTCTGCAAGGTAAACACCTTAACCATTATGCCATCCTCCCATACCTTTAGAAACTTTATATCCTTTTCTCTCAAGCTAGTTTTTCACTATCTTTTTCTGATTGTTTCTATGACTTCATCTTGACCAGGGTGTTAGCCCCTCTCCATTCACCCTCACTACACTTGGGCTCACTTCGCTCCCCTACCCTACACCCATTCCCACCCACCCCATTACAATTACTTTTACACCTAACTATCCCTCCCCTTCCTGTCCCACTAGCCACTACAATTCCACTTCCTGCCTATTGCCACAACCACCTTACTAATCTGTCAATTTTGTCAACACCACTTCCTCTATACCACTGTCTCTACCTACTCTATCTGACCATATTTTATTCCAACATGTATTATTTTCTAATATCTTCAATACTACTCCTTATTCTCTCTATCTCCACCTCTTACCACTCCAATCTCTCTGACCCACTCCTATGTTCACCAACTTCTCACTCATGCAACATATATTCAACTACTTCATCTTTTACTATCTCCCCTAATCTCTTTACTACCTCTAACTCAAGTCTATATAAACTATCCATAATACAGGTTTTTAAACCTTCCCACAAAGCTAAGTCAAAACTATACAAACTCCATCTAGCATCTACTACACACTCTCTCCCCACTAAAAACCTACTTTGTTCTGGAGATATCCATCCCAACCCTGGCCCCTCTTCCTTCCCCAAAACTACCTCTACACTGCCCCATCTTACTCCCCTAACAGTCACCAACCTCAGTCACAACAATCATCTCGATCCAAATACTTAACTATTTACTCATTGAATATTCAGAGTCTAGCAAATAAAGTCACTGAGCTGCACTCATGGTTAACTCTCAATACCCCTCACATCCTCCCCCTATCTGAAACTTGGCTCAATCCATAAATCTCAAATAATGAAATACTCCCACCAGGTTATAATATCTTCTGATCTCATAGACCTGTAAAAAAGGTGGTGGTGTGGCCATCCTCTACTCAAACAACCTTAACCTCTCACCATACCCTTCCCCAATTCCTGACTTCCTCCCAGCTGAAATCATCATCCTTAACTGCCATCTGAATCCCCACAAAAAAACTTGCAATTGCCTCTATCTACCTACCTTCTGGTAACAATCTGCCCAATCTTGAAAACATCCTATCCTGGTTCTCCCACAACATACCATATGAGACACTTATCCTTGGTGATGTCAACATTGATTGGTCCAAACTCACAACTGACTCCCCCCAACTCAGTATCCACCTACACGGCTTCCACCAACTTATAACATCTCCCACTTGCTTCCATAAAAATTCCACTTCCAGCTCCATCATAGACTGGATCGTTACCAATTCCCCCCACCAATACCACAATCCCACCACCTTACCTGACTCCCTCAGTGATCATCTCCCTACCACCATCTTAAGACACTACTGCCAAATTCCTAAACCCCACCTTATCAAAGACTGTCAAAAACTTTCAATTCATCCCAATTTAACTCCATTCTCCACAACATAGATTGGTCCATCCTAAAACACCTCCCTCTAAACGATGCTGTAAGCACTTTCAATAGTATCTTTATGAATACTCTAAACTCCTTAGCTCCCTCTAGGAAGATCAGAGTAAAATCAAACCATGCTCCCTGGCTCTCCAAAGAGACTAGGCCCCTTATGAAACAAAGATATTGTGCTTGGAAAACCTGGACTAAAACTAAACAAATTCAGGCAACTGAGGAACCTTGCAAAAAAACATACAACTAATGACAAAAAGTTATACTATAGCTCTGCTCAGCTTAACAACAAATCCATTCCTCGAAAATTTTGGTCAACTCTCAACAGCATCCTCTGTCCTGGAAAGCCCACTAACCCCTCCCCATACCCTAACTCTTCCTCTCAGGAAACAGCTACCCTCCTGAATAAACACTTTATATCTTCCATCCAAAATCTGATAACCTCTAAGCCAAACTCTACTTCAACACCCACCCCTCCAGGTCCCACTAACACAACTTTGTTTACTTTTGAGCCAGTTCCCATTACTTACATCAAATCTCTACTACTCAAGCTAAAACCTTGCTCTCCTTCCACTGACAATCTATCTCCTACATTCATCAAACTTGCTGCTGACTCAATTGCCTATTCTATATCTATAGTAATTAATTGATCTATTCTGGAATCAGCTGCCCTCAGCCTTTGGAAATCTTTCTTCACTATCCCTCTTCATAAAGGTGGAAACTCCACTGACTCCTCAAACTACCGATCCATTGCCATTCTGTCCCCCCTCCAAGATATTAGAAAAATGTATTCACTCACAGCTTCTCAATCACCTCCTCACACACCACTTACTTACCCCTACCCAACATGGATTTCGTCCTCACCACAGCACCACCACGGCCCTCCTCTCCTTCACTCATATCATTGCAGAGGCCCTAGACAACAATAAACTCATTTCCTGTCTCTTCCTAGATCTCTCCAAAGTCTTTGATACTGTCTCTCATCTTCTACTACTATCCAAACTCGCAAATCTCCACCTATCCCCCTCCGCACTTGCCTGGTTTAATAGTTACCTATCTGGCAGGGAACAATCTGTCAAATGGCTCTCATCTTCCTCACCTTTCCTCCCCATCTCCACTGGTGTTCCCCAGGGCTCCATCTTGGGACCCCTTTTGTTTAACATCTTTACCAATGATCTTTACAACTC
This sequence comes from Protopterus annectens, assembly GCF_019279795.1. Lineage (NCBI taxonomy): Eukaryota > Metazoa > Chordata > Ceratodontiformes > Protopteridae > Protopterus > Protopterus annectens. The sequence goes on along the minus strand of NC_056733.1, from coordinate 1,174,620,947 downwards.
ATGCAAAGAATCCTCCCTTATTCAGTATGCCGGTGACTCCACACTTATATCTATCTCAAATAACATTCCTGAACTACACTCCCTGACCCAACAGGCCCTACTATCCACTGAAAAATGGCTCTCTCACAACCTATTGATCCTAAACCCCAAAAAGACCAAACTCCTAATTTTCCTTCCCAGTTCTCTTTCTCATCACAAAACCTCCTCTTTTATTGCATCTTCTAACAATACAACTATCCAACCTGACACCCACACAAAACTCCTAGGGATCATTATCGATGACGAACTAAAGTTCAACCTACACATACTCCAATGTATAAAAAAACAAACCAGAAACTAGGTCTGCTATATCGGAACAAAAAATTCCTAACCCCTGAATCTAGACTTACCCTGGGCCAGGCACTCCTCCTCCCCTCCGTCTTATTCTCTGCCCCAGTTCTTACCAATATCCAGGCCTCCACTCTAAACAAACTCTAACAGACTTACTATGAAATAGCCAGATTTATTAGTAACTCTCCATACAACTCACACCACTGCATTTCTTTAAACTCTCTTCAATAGCTTGAATTTCCCCAATTTCTGCTATCTTATCAATTTCATATGCTACACTCTATTCTTTATAAACCCTCCATCTGTCCATCTCTATCTTCCTTAGTCTCCATCTACATCCTATCCCGGAACCTCCATACTTCTAACCAACAATTACTTGATATCTACCACCCAAAAAGGTCAGTAGGAAAATTACTCTACAAACACTCCCTTGCCCATGCTTGGAGCAAACTTCCCCTTGACTTGCGTTTAATCTCCCATACCTCACACTTTAAAATTGAACTAAAAGCTTATTTTCTCAATTCCAGAACCTGCCCTTGCCATGACCCTACCTAGTCTTCCTTCCCTTTATGTACCCTCAAAAGGACCATACTTAGTACCTCATTACGCCTCTCTCTCCAATGTGTCTACTTGCATTTGCATAATTTTATGCAAACAAAAATGTTTTATTGTTGACCTATTGAACTATATCAATGTAAAATTGTTACTTAGCTTCTTTTTAATGCAACTTTAAGTTTATGCATGTAACCCAATATATGTGAATCTTTTTGCTATAACTGCTATTATATCAATTTGTTTGTGTCTTTTGGCTTTTCCCGGTTAGGGGGTCGCCATAGCGGAACTCCGGTCCGCTAATGATTGGTAGTGGATTTTTACATACCGGGTTACCAGCCCTGATGCACAACCTTCAATGAAGGCATGCCCCATTCACGTATGCCTCCACACAGAAGACGCTCTAGCTGAGAATTGAACGTGACAACGTCTTGCTATGAGGCGACAACGCTACTTGTACTTGTTTAAAATGTACTACTGGAGCTTTTCTCCTCGGGTCTCCACTGAAATTGGGAAACAAGCCCAGTTGGACAAACCCGGTTAAAAAATGTCAGTAAATACATAAAAATAAATAAATCTGTCCCGTAGTCCATCACTGGTATGAACAGCAGTGGGCTCAGAGCTGATCCCTGATGCACACCCACTGCCACTGGGAACCCATGTGTGAGACAGAACATGGTTTGTACTTGAGTAAATGGGTCCTTGTACATAGCTTGCCCTAATTCTACCAATGTTTATGTGGCTTTGAACTACCACAGAACTACCCAAATCAGCTTTCTTGGGACGCTGTGATATGCTTTTTCCAAGACTAGAAATGCTCAGTTGGACTTTTTCTAATTGTCATGTATCTATCTCACTGCAAACATTGGGTCAGTTGTGTTACATCCTGATCTGAAACCAAACTGCTTATCTCCCATTTTACTTTATACTACCCTGAGTATTCATTTATCAATCACTTTCTCCTGAACTTTCTTGCAGTGTTCCTCTTTTCTCATTGTAGGCTATGTCTGAGGAAGTTCGTAGGTTCATAGGTTGGTACTAGGCTATCGGCCCTAGGGCCTATACAAGCCTAGCCATAACAATTCCTTGGCTATTTCTTTCCACAATATTTACTTCCCTGGACCCTTGTCTAGCAGGGTGACTGATGTGATCCCTGGGGTGAATTTCCTATCTCCCATCCAATCGTCAAGGTTCCTTTTGAAGAGGGCCAAAGAGGCGCTCTGCTTGACATGTATAGGCAGTCTATTCCAGAGTCTGAGGAGTCTCTGGGTTAGGAACCTATCCCTCCAGCATGTTTTGTTCATTGTGATGACAAGGTTTAGATTCCTGGAGAGTGTGGCTCTGAGGGATTTGGATTTCTTTAAGTGTAGCATGTCCAACAGCTCTGGGTTTGACACGGCCTTGTATGCTAAGCAGAGATCACCTTTGAATAGACGATATGCAACAGAGTATATCTGGAGATTTTTTAGATGGTCAGCACTGTCAGTACTGCTTCTGTAGGTTTTTTTTTCATTCAGAAGCTGCTGGATGTACTCCTTCCATCTGACTTTGATGTTGTATGTCCTGTGGCCTGGTGAGATGGTTGTTGCTGACATTCCTTATGAAGGGTATCTGACTATACTCTTTATCTTTCTGTCTTTTCCTTCCAACTTAATATAGTTTGTTTGTGCCATCAATTGATTTATTTTCCGGATTTTGGTATAGTACCTCTGATGCCTTGTTCTTTGCTATTGCAACTTCTCTCTTAGCCTCGTTGTTAGTCAGTCAGTATTCATTCCTAGTCTGATCCATGTTTTCTATCTCCCACATTTACCTGTACTCCTTATTTTCTTTTGATGACTTCCTGGACTTCTACATTCCACTACCAGCTTTCTTTATGTACCTTATTTTGATATCTGGCTTTGCTGCATATCTATTCTGTAGCCTTTACACAAATTATTTTGAGGCACTGCCATTTTTTTCAACTCCATCTATTTCCTCTTCTTCTTGAGGTGCTAGAGCCCTGAGTAATTCCTTGAACTGTTGTGCTTTTGTCCTGTCAACATCCATGTGTTCAGCCTGGTGTCTGTTGACCGTAGAGCCTTCTCAGACCACTGCTTGAAGTTGATTGCGGCAACCAGTGGTTTATTCTGTGGGCTGACTACTTCAAAGGGGATGAATTTGCAAACACTTATTCTACCCCAGTGACCTTTCCTTACTAGGAGGAAGTCTACCTGAGTTGCATAGTGGCCTGTTTTGTACGTGATCTTGTGACTGTCTCTCTTTCTGAACCATGTATTGGTTACCAAAACGCCATTTGCCAGACAAAAGTCTCGAATGACTCTTCTTCTTTATTCCTGTTGCCCCACCCATGTGAACCCAGGCAGCTCTCATATCCTGTTTTGTATGCTCTGATATGTACATTCAGGTCACCCATTATCAACACCAATTCACGTTGTCCTGCTTTATCTAGTAGTTCCTGCTACTGCTGTCTGAATGCAGCCATTTCCTCATTATCAGAACCTTAATGTGGGGCATAGCCTGAGATTATGAATACTGCCCTAGCATTACACTGGAGTCTGATTGCCATGAGTCTGTTACTAATTCTGCCCATACATTTTGTCTTTTGGATACACAGGATGTCCAGCTTCCTCCTTGCTGTCATGTCATCCACTTCCAAGTTTTGTCCTGTCGGTGAACCTGCATTGAGTATGGCAATTCTTAGTTCATGTTTGGCAGATTGATTGGTTTTATGTTCAGCTTTCACTCAACAGAACTATCCCAGGTAACACAAGCTGGGTAACTGGACACTGGCCGGCTAGTATCTTTTTGACCCAGGGCTGACAGGCATTATGGGGGGCACACACTGACCACGAGAGGCACATACACCTCTTCCACTGTTAGCATGCGTCCCTGGCTTAGGTTGGAATTGGCAGGGTCCTCAAACCACTTATCACTGGAAAATGCCCATGCCCATTTTGATGATGCAGATCACCTAGAATCCTATTTTTACACTGTCAAGTGGCTACCTCTACCACAGTGCGTAGTCTGCTGATATGTATTCTCTTATCTTGAGGATACTGTGCACCACAGTAGATGTCCAAAGCAGTTGGTCTATACTGTTATTCTCCCTATAGGGCACCATCTAGCATTTGTTCTGCTGTCCATAACTCCATTCTTAGATGATTTTTGAGATGGAAACACTTAGCATGTTTCTTGGAGGTGGGAGTAGCTCCATAGAGACATAGGGCGAATATGTAAACTCCAAGAAGGCATTGATTAGAGGTGCATGGGAGGCAAAGACCTTATCCATTATGTCAAAGTCTGCATACCAGTGGTAAAACAATCAAAAGGTCTTCCTCTAGTAAAATGATTTTCCTATATGCTTTTATTTTGTTCTGTGCCCACCAAAAATATCAGACTTATCTCTGCTTGTCTTCAGCTCATTAAATCCCCAAATGTATGTGTGGGGGGGCTTCCTGCATGTGGTATAGAGGGCCAACCAATTGGGCTATCATCCCTGTCAGTCATGGAAGAGTTTGAATCCTTTCTTGCAACTGTTTCTTCCATGCAGTATTGAGACAGGGAATACCCTTGTTCCAGTGGCCTGAAGGTCTTGCTTCACATACCCCTAGGGCAGAGCCATCCCTAATTTAGGACTAGGCCATCTCTTGCAAACTTTACTGCAGCTGTATTCTGGTCTTGCCATAATGTTAATTTCTAGTGAACATCCTCCTGCAGAGATGCTTGTGAGAAGAATCTCACTCATCATGCATGTGCAACAACATCCGGATCATAAATCACTAATTGGTAGGTGCTGTTTATTTTTCCCTAACAAATAATATTCATTTGTTTCTGTCAGTGGTTGTGTTTTTGTGTTTTGCTTAGCTCCGTCACTGTGTCTATAGACAAAAACAAAAATCTTTTCTCACATAGCTTGTAGATGAGATAGAAGTGAGTGGCTCATTGCTTCTAGTATTTGTTAGCCTACTGCTGAGAAATTCTTCCTGTCAGTGAGAATGAATTTCTATCTATGTAAGTAAAGTAATAACTTCTTTTGTAAGGTAAAGTGGAATAGGAAGCTATCTTATCATACCACTCAACCTGCAGACATGGAAAATAGCTACAAAGACTTTTAAAATGTAGGTACATACAGACAAAACTCTGGACAGACAAATAGCATAATATCTGCATATAGTATCGCATATAATTCTTATCACTTTTAGTAGGATTGTGGGTACTACTGAGAAACACAAGTTTAAAAACTGATTGACAAAATAGTGTTATTGATGAGTTTAGCATATTGTTTTTGTTTGTTTGAAATATTCTTATTTTTTATTGAACTGGTACTTAGGCACTTAAATAAATTTGATTTTGTTATAGGCATAATGAACCGCTGTTACATACAGCAGTGGCTGAGAAAAGGAGGAGCGCAAAATGTAAAAAGAAAAAAAAAGAAAAAAAAAAAGAACTAGAAGCTGCTGTGGCATAACGCCAGGTCAAAAAATAGGTCAAAAACAGTTTCATCATTTTGTTTTGAAAATTTTGTACTTCTTCTAAATGAAGAGCTCTTTCGGTTGTTCTCAGTCAGGTAAAGCAGAAAGAAAAGATCTGTCTGACTCAGTACTATTTTAGCTGCCAAGACAGTACTGGTGCCTGAGGGTCAGCTATTGTCTGACATTCTGTGTGATAGATTTGTGTCTGGGTACTCCGCATTCTTTCTATCTCCCAAATACATGCAAGCCTCAAAAGTCCTACTTTAAACTATGTATATACTTATACTTATCCTTGGGCTGTGGCAGAAAACAGACCAGGATGTACTAATTCACTTGTTCATTTTACAAGTTAATTGAAAAGTAATATGGCAGTGGGTAAATACAAGTCCAAAATAGTGAAGAGCTCAAGCCCACATTGTTTTGTCATGCCCTCCCTTCCAACACAGTCTGCTGTTCCCCAAACTGTCAGAAAGTAAAGAAAGAACATAAAACTCTGTGCCAGCTATAAAGTCATCCTGTTGACACATCATGTAGGATAATACAGTCCAGCAAAATATAAGAGATATAAAAGAATGTGGGAGCAGTGGTCAGTGAGCTGGCCTGACGTGTCATCACAGAAATGGCAAGCATTGATTGTGTACTATTTTTCACAGAATGACTGCGAATGACCAAGCATGGGTGTTATATTGGTGTAACCTCTTTACACCTTACTAAGTATTGTCAAAATAAATCAAATCAAATGAAAGAATGGAGCTTGTCCAAGTGATTGAATACTCTGCCAGGTCTGATATTACATATTTCATATGTGCGGCAAAACCAAAACAATGTATACATAGCAAATTAGTTATCTGTGCATGTTGTCATGACAGGCTTTTGTTTTGTTTAGAAGAGAGAATCAAGTATGTGAGCTTGCAGCTAATACAAACAGGGAACAACTGGGCAAAACCATAAAAAATAACACCATAAAATAAGAGAAGACGTATTAACTGGGGAGTTCATTTATAGTTCTTAGTATGGGGAGGAACATTATACTGTTTTATTGAGATTAATGCATCAGTATAGCCCTTTTTATATAAGAATTAAACCCAGCAGCACACACCTTAAAGGTGCCTGCAGCCTCAGCAGAGGTGACATTATCTCTATAAAGTAAACTTGCTACATTGTACATATGGTAAACTTAAAAGCAACATATCAGTCCAAAAGAAAGGAGCCAGCACAACGTGGTTAAGAGACAATGATTTAATCCATATAATGGCAAAAAAACAGACTGGTTTCAGCAGTAATGACAATGCCTTCTTCAATGTAAAGAAAAATTTCACATAAAACCATATTTATTACAAAATGGGAAGTGCAACTCTAGTTGACTGGCTGGTCATAATTGCTCATTGAGCCCTGGTGGAAACAAACCAACTAGCAGGATTATGCATCTTTTTTTCTTTCTGATTCAGTATAGCATGCCAGCCAGTCTTGCTTCCTTTATCACCCTGTATAATATCAATAACTGTAAACCTGAAGGTGGCAGCGGGATGTGTTAATACATTTTTATAAAGAGCATGACTGATTCTTTTGTGTTTGATGTGACTCAAGTGTCTGCCAATGCAATATTTGACTGGTCTGGATGTCTGACCAACATAGAAAGCCAGACATGAGCAGGTTGCTAAATAAATTACCCATTCACTGGAGCAATTTGTGAAAACTCTGATGTCAAAAACCTTGCCAGTATTCTGGCTACTAAATTGTTTGATTTTTTCCATTCTGGCAGAATGAACACAATGTCCACATGAGAGACAGCCAAAAGAAGTCCCGCTGTTAAACTAGACTGATATAATATTGTGGAGTTGGATGTCCCATGTTTGTAATGGTTGAAACGGGACCCTAATGTTTAGCTCCTTCTATGTCCGAAAAGGCATCTTTCTTGGAGCATATTAGCAGTCTGTCATCTGACATCAGAATATTCCAATTTCGATGAACTACTTGAGAAAGTATATGGGTGTTCCGTTCATACATTGTTATCAACCTAATGGGTGGTGAATCCTGGGTGGTCTTATCTCTATATGTCAAGAGTTCATTCCTTTCTAATGATGAAACCTCCCGACAAGTCATGGTGACTGTACCTGACTTGTACCCCCGGATTTTAAATATATTTACCATATTCTGCCTGAAATGTTCATTTTTGTTGGGATCAGAACAAATGCGCTTAATTCTAAGGAGTTGTGACGTAGGGATATTGTGTATAATATGGGGTGGATGATGACTAGAAGCATGTAACAATGAGTTATATTGAGGGTATTTGCGGAATACCTGAGTATCTAAAGTATCATCTGTATTCCTTGTTACCAAAACATCTAGGAAAGTAATTTGATTCATAGCATGGTTACACGTAAACTGGATACCCCATTTATTACTATTAATGTAGTCCATAAACTCCTGTAGATAAGCAACATTATACTCATTATTATTATTACCAGAAACAGGATGATAGTTACGATGTACAATAAAATCAGAAAACAGGGAGCACTGTGGTCAACAGACAACATTTCTTCCTTACACTGCTTGATTGTCCAGTCTGGCTTTTTGTCAGCTGAGGTAACTTCTGAGTCAAAGAAAGTTTAGATTTTTTTAAAACAATTATATTGATAAGAAGATTTTTGTTACTAATGCTTGAGTTTCTGCTTTTATACTGTATTACCAAGATTCATAAAATTGATCAGACACTGTTAACTAGGCCTGTTGCTTTTAGATGAAGAAATTTTCTACAAAATGTGGATGATATTATTAACAATTATTTAATGAGGCCAGTATTTTTCTTTTCTATCCTACATATGTGACTGTACTTTTTTATATATAAATAACTGAACATAGTCACCAGATAACATATACTGACTCACTATAGGTGCCATTAGTTTGTATACTAATACATGGTATTGAGGCTACTCCACAGATGTGCCACTAAGATATAATACTATAAAGCACAACTAGATGACAACATCAGCTCAAATCTACTAATGCACAAGACATTCATCAAAACACTTATTTTGTGCAAAGCAAGCCCCCAGCATAGGGGGCAATATCCCCTTCTCTCGATTTATTATATGTACCAACGCCATGGTTACATAACCATAGAGACAAACTAGTAACTTGTAATGAGAAGAAAATCAGTGCCATGCTGCAGCAGTGATTCTCTAACTTCCAGAATCAGGGACAACGTCAATCATAATTAGTGAAAACAGGGACTTACAATAATGTAGATTTTATGAAGAAAAATAAATTTAAGTGTAAATAATGCCATTATCTGTTTTCTGCACTGCCCCTCCTTTTCTCAGAAGATATCCAATTCTAAGAGGGCTAGGACAAAAGTCTGCACCAAAATCAGGGATAGATGAAAAATATGGACAGCACACACTTTGAAATCATACCATCAGTGATTTTCTATGAGAAAACATTGCTAAGGGAGTTCATTGCAGGATGTTGAACTTAGCCACTTGTACCTCATCTCAGTGCAGGATGGTGACCTTGACCCCTTTTTACCTCATCTCAGTGCAGGATGGTGTGCAGGATGGTGAACTTGACCACTTTTTACCTCATCTCAGTGCAGGATAGTGAACTTGACCACTTTTTACCTCACCCCTGCACAGGATGGTAAACTCGACCACTTTTTTACCTCATCTCATTGCAGGATGGTGAACTTGACCACTTTTTACCTCATCTCAGTGCAGGATGGCGAACCTGACTACTTTTTACCTCATCAACTTTAAAACTTGATAACTAATAGAGAAGCCATGGAGGCCCTCAATATTTTCTTAGGGACCTTACCTTTGGTTAAAGTATTACTGATCTTCAAAACTTTTTGTTTAATGAACATTTTTTGGGAGGGTTGTGATTAGATTTACCATCACCTTAAAGGTGAAGCTACATATGCCACCTTTCTTCCTTTTATTCTAATTTTGTTTTGGGTCTCTTTGAACAAGACTCTATTTAAACAATTATTTTTTTAGAAATATGTTCATAGATTCATAGATTCAGAGACTATTACTAGGCTAATGACCCAAGCGGCTTTTCTAACCCTAGCCAAGTTTACCTGAAAAAATTATGATGTCCTTCATCCAACTAGGACATCGAGGGACAGGGATTTCTAAGCTACCTATGTCCATAAGAAACATGGGTGCCAGGCTAGGTGTAAATTTCCTATTCCCCATCCAGTTGTCTAAGTTGTGCTTAAACTGGGTAATAGACAAACTCTTCTTCAAAATTTAAACAACTCAGAGGACAAATAAAGTCTACCAAAGCCAAATTTGAGGTAAGCTTGGCCTCCTAGGCCAAGGACAACCACAAATCATTCTTTAGCTATGCCTGCAACCTCAAAGGCAATATACAACTGTGTGCAGAGCTCATTGTAAATGCAACCACCTATACTGAGCCAGAAGATATAGCAAACCTCCTGGCTGATAAATTCAGCTCCATCTTTGCTCCTCTCTCCCCCTCAACCTTCCCTCAGGAAATATCATCAAATATGACTTTCCTACTGTCACTAGGGAGCAGGTCCTTAATGCTCTCTTTAAGACTAAGAACACTGCATCAGTGGGCCCAGACAATATCCCAGGATACCCTCTAAATAGCATGAAATATGACCTATCAGCACCTCTGGAGTTACTATTTAACCATAGCCTCCAAACAGGCTTCATGCCTCATGAATGGAGAAAGGCAACAGTCAACCCTCTGCACAAATGTGGGCCATCTACAGACCCTTGAAACTACAGACCCATAAGTCTCACTAGTCTTATATGTAAAGCTATGGAAATAATTATCTTAGAGATGATCAAGAGAGATATAGTAAACCTCCAGACACTGGACCCAACCCAGTTTGGTTTCGTCAAGGGCAGATCATTCCTACTTAGCCTAGTGGACTTCTTTGTGGAAGCCACCAAAGCAGTGGATGAGGACAAAATCATTTACACTGCCTACCTTGATCTGGCCAAGGTATTTGACATAATATCTCACTCGGGCATTGTTGACAAACTCAAGAAGTCAATCACAGGAGGGGCTGACACAGACAAACAATTTGTGTCAGAGCCATGGACTAAAACTAAATGCCAAGAAATGCATAATAGTATCCTTTGGGAAGTCATCAATCCCTGATAACTATCATATTGACAACAGACCCCTTAGAAGTCATCAATCCCTGATAACTATCATATTGACAACAGACCCCTTAGATTTGGTTCAGTAGTCAGGAAATTAGGGACACACATAGTAATCTAGCATTTGATCATCATGTGTCTACAGTGGTGAGGAACTCATTCTATGTTGCACAGCTTATAAACAAAGGTATGGCATCTAAGTCCAAGGAAGTCATTGTTCCACTGTATTTGTCATTCATCAGACCTATGATGAGTACAATGCCCACTTTGGTATGTACCTAACCAGACATATCCAACAACTGGAATGTCCACAGAGGTTCCTCACTAATCGAATACAGGGTGTAAGTAATATGTCCTATCCAGACCATCTCAAGGCCCGTTATCCCTGTATTCTGTCTCCTAAAGTCTTTTGAGGGGAGATCTTATGCCTTGCATACAGGGCATTGTCAGATCCGACTCTTGTGGACCACCTGCATATCCACAAAGCAAACAGTACTAGAATTATCCATTCTAAAGACTTAAACCTTGCCTGTGATATAAATAAGACCCACTGGAGAGATAGGTATATATCCCAGAGACTACCCTGTCTATGGAACAGGCTTCCCATCCATGTGAAACAGAGTTCCTCCCTAACCAAATTCAAGTGCAACTTGGGCAATTGGATGGGAAACTGGAAATTCATCCCTTGTTTGGCACCTATGTCTCTAATGCAAACAGGTAACCTGCAAATGGTTCATCTCCCAAGCTCATGCTTACACTTATTAAGGGCATCAGAACTTGTCAGAGTTTTGGGATGAATGACTAGGCTTAAAATGGCCCTTGTGGTTGGTAGCCTAGCAAACACCTATGAACATGGCTGGGAAGCCTGTTCCATAGGAGGGGGAGTCTCTGGGACACATATCTGTCTCTCCAGCATGTTCTGATTATGTCACAGACAAAATTCAGGTCCCTAAACCTTGTATCTCTGGTATTCTGACTTACAAATATGTAGGAGATTCATAAGTGTGGGGCTTGCGGATTCCTTGCAAGCTACACATAGATCACTCCTCAGCAATCTATAGGAGGCTGAGTAGAGGGAAAGAGCTTTAAAGCATGCTGCATATGGCAGGTTTGTTACAACTTGTATTCTTTTTGTAAGGAACCTTTGAGGTTGCTGTAGTTGCTGCATATGCCTGGTCAGGCACATGCCAAAGGGAGCATTATATTCTGTGATTTGTTTGATAAGGGCAGCCTACAGTGGGATAATGACCTCTTTGGACCTAGATGCCAAGCCTTTAATTATAAACTGCACAACATAAAAGCATTTCTTCACCACTGTGGCCACATGGTGGTTGAAGGTAAGATGACTGTCTATGTGCATACCCAGATCCCTGACCACTGGGTCTACTCTTAGGGGTGTATTAACAACATGGTAATTAGCTGGGATGGCTGATTTCCCAAAGGATACCATTATGCATTTCTTAACATTGAGTTTAAGACCATGGCTTTGGCACCATTTATTAGTCTGAGCTAGAGCTTCTTGAAGAATGCTAGTGTCTGCAGGAGAGTTGATGATAACTCCCAGTTTGCAATCGTATGTAAACGTTGTCAGCCATAAACATTTTTCTTAGATATATGACCGGACTTTCTTCATATTGACCTTAAAGAGGTAAACCACATAGAGAATGGGGGTCTATATCAGAACACCGAATGTTCACAATTTCGAATGTTCTTACATCGACCCCTAATCAGCGAACACTGACATCAAACATTCAGAACAGCAAATTTTTTCCTAGGGAAAAAATTTGCTGTTCCAAAACACATACACACAACACAAGCACACCAAACAAACAGCAATTCACACACATGCACCCAAAATCTTACAGCTAACCCTACACTAAACTGTACAAACACCACTAACTATCCACTTACCTTAACTCAGCCAAGCGCCTTGTGGTCCTGTAGAGTGGTGCTAGCAGCAGAGAGGCTAAAAGAGTGACTTGTAACCTGATAAAAGTGTTTTTTCCTGCTACTGCCTGGGTGACTGTCAGATCTAGCTAAACTGCAAGTATTTCTGCTTTGTAACTGTTTAAAGTTGTTTTTGCATCTGCACTTTTAAAGTTTGCTCTGTTTGTTGCATTTACCTGTTGAGGCTACACACTCAAGTGCGCTAGCCTGTGTTACATATTTATTGCACTTTCCTGATGTTTTTTGCAAAAAAAAATTACCCTTGTTTCCCATCTTTCCTGACCTAGAGTAGTCCAAATACAGGCTTTGCTGTATTCTGGACTTTTGGAAAGTTCCTGTGTTGCCCATTTCCTTTCTTGGATAAAGGGAGACTTCTTTGTTCACCAGTGGCAGTGGGAAGCTTAGAGCAGCCTATCTATCCCTGGAGGAGTGTTCCCAGCACAAGAATCTGGCAGTCTACTGGCCATTTTGGGCCAATTTCTAGCTCTTTCAGGTCCCCCTGTATAAAACCCGCTTTGGTGCATTTTTTGCACTTGTTACTACTCAGCCAAGCTCCTTGTGGGCCTGCAGAGTGGTGCTAGCAGCAGAGAGGCTAAAAGAGCGACTGCTAACCTGATAAAAGTGTATTTTTCCTGCTACTACCTGGGCGACTGTCCGATCTAGCTAAACTGCAAGTAATTCTGCTTCTTGAACTGTTTTAAACTGTTTAAAGTTGTTTTTGCACCTGCACTTTTAAAGTTTTCCCTGTTTGTTGCATTTACCTGTTGAGGCTACACACTCAAGTGCGCTAGCCCGTGTTACATATTTATTGCACTTTCCTGCTGTTTATTGCAAAAAAGAAAAAAAAATATCCTTGTTTCCCATCTTTCCTGACCTAGAGTAGTCCAAATACAGGCTTTGCTGTATTTTGGACTTTTGGAAAGTTCCTGTGTATCCCATTTCCTTTCTTGGATAAAGGGAGGCTTCCTTGTTCACCAGTGGCAGTGGGGAGCTTGGAGCAGCCTATCTATCCCTTAAGGAGTGTTCCCAGCACAAGAATCTGGTAGTCTATTGGCCGTTTTGGGCCATTTTCTAGCTCTTTCAAGTCCCCCTGTATAAAACCTGTTTTAGCGCGGCTTTGCGCAATTTTGCGCATAGTGCAGCATCATTGGGTTTAAACCATTCTCGGCTCCAAAAAGTCTGCTCTTCACTTTTTCCCTTACAACTGATCTAGTTCTCATAATAAACACCCTATTCTCACTCTAAAGCCTGGCACTTGCTCACTAAAGCAATTATATAAGTCAGCACTAAAAAATTAAAAGCACTACACCCTCACAAACTCCCCTTAAGTACTTTGTTCCCCATTGCCCCTTTTTTCAATTATAAAGGAATTCCCAATACTATTCTAGCATGTCCAAAGGTCAGTTGTCAATCTCCTCTCCAGTCCAGCTGGTGAATCTGGGAATCTTGAGGCAATGTTATAACTGCCTCATGTACACAGACAACCCTCTCCTCCTCCCAACAAATTCCCACACATGTGAGAGATGCAACCATATAGCCAAACTGGAGGATAAGCTCTCTCAACTCAGTACTGGTGTAACCAGTCAGAAGGAGAAGGAAACCACACTCACTACAATTCCAGTCTCACAAAGACCTACCACGACAGCAAACCAAACACATAAACACACAAAAACATACTCGGAGGCTCTAAATAAAAATCTGCCTAAGCAGCAGAGACCTCCAAAGCAGACACCCAAGCAACCGCTACCCCAAAACAAAACACGTGCAACACATAGCTCACAAAGCCAGTGTGCCGAACAGTCACAGCCCTTAAGGCTAAACAACACACCTGATACACTTGTAATAGGTGACTCTATCATCAGGCACACTGACGTCCTGCTCACCAGGCTGAACAAGGAGAAGGTCATGGTGAGCTGCCTGTCGGGCGCTAGGATCCGCCACATAACAAGCACTCAGGTCACTCCAAGGTAAGTACAAATATGACTCAGTCATCGTCCATGCTGGTGTGAATGACCTGAGACGTACCACCCTGCACTACATGAAAAGAGACATAGAGGAGCTCTCTGAGCATGTAGCCCAGGCCGGTATGACCCTGACCTTGAGTAGCATCTTACCCTCACCAAGAATGATGCCACAATATGAAGACAAGATGATCAATTTCAACAATTGGCTTAAGTATTGGTGTCATTCAAAGGGGATCCAATGCCTGTCTGACTGGGATGACATGCTCGACAAGCCACGATGCTTCGCTAGGGACGGCTTGCACCTGTCACCCCTGGGCTTTTGGATATTGGCAAAGGCTCTTTCCACCCCCATAGTGCCTTTTTTAGGCAAGGCTCAAAAGACAAACCCACTTCTACAGGTATCACAAGGGATAAGAAACTAAGAGTAATGCTACTCAACGCCAGAAGTCTAAACCTCAAGATGCACACACTCAAAACTCTCCTTAGAATGGAGAACATCGATATCTGTGCAGTAACAGAAACCTGGTTTAAGGCTCCTGAGAGCACCCCAGCACTACCAGGTTAGACCTCATACCATGTTTTTCGACCCCAAAATTTGGACTGAACTGCAAAAGGAGGGGGAGTATCAATATTCGTCAAAGATACCCACACTTCCAGGTTGGTGGCACAGCACAAAGCATCAGAGACTATCCATGTGCAACTAACAGTGGGTAAAACTGCCTTCCAGTTTATAGCCTGCTACAGACCATCCTCCCAAACCCAGGAACCCCACTCAGCCTTCCTGAGAACACTGGAAAATATGAAGGTCTCTCCAAACATCATTATATTGGGCGACTTCAATTACCCTAACATAGACTGGGAGCATTACTCTAGCTCCAACACCCTAGCCCAAAGGTTCCTAGAATTTATAAACTCAAATGCTATGGAACAACTTGTTGCCACTCCCACAAGAGGGGAAAACATACTGGACCTGATCATCACCAACATGGGGACTCTATGCTCCAGACCAGAAGTGTATCCCTCACTGGTAAGATCAGACCGTAAACTAATCTCACTAGATATTCACATCCCGACCCCAGCCCCTGCCCAGAAAACCACAATGAAAAACTTCTCTAAAGCAAATTTCACACTCCTCAAAACCGAGGTGAAATCATTCAAAGCTCCCGGGCCTGTAGAAAATACAGCCCAGACAGCGGAATCCTTTATAAACGCTTTCAATGAACACCTTCAGGAATGTATGGATCATGCAATCCCAAATAAAACCAAGACCCAATCCTCCAAGGTTAGGCATCCTGTCTGGTGGACCCCAGCCATAAACAAACTATACAATAGAAGGAGGACGCTACTACATGATAGAACAAAATCCCAAAAAGGGAAGGCATCTCTGATCAGTATTAGTAAAAAACTACGGGCACTCATAAAATCGTCTAAGGCCAGCTTCGAGAGAAAAATTGCACAGGACACTAAGGATAATCACAAGGCTTTCTTTAGATATGTTAGGAACCTGGGTGGGAATTCCCAGATATGCTCAGAATTAGTCCAAACTGACAAAAAATACACCGAACCCACAGACATTGCCAACATCCTAGCTAACAGGTTCAGCGCAAACTTCTCCCCCACTTCCCCACCAAAAGGGCAAATATCTATCCCAGCAGAATGCTGCCCCCCTGACATCTCAGATGCTCAGGTAAGAGCCGCCCTCTCCAAAGCAAAAAACACAGCATCAATGGGACCAGACAGTGACCCAGGCTGAGTCCTACATGAACTCCAAGAAGAACTAAACCCAAACATAAAACTACTGTTCAATCTCAGCCTTACTACAGGATATGTACCCAAAGAGTGGCGTACAGCAACAGTGGTCCCTCTCCACAAAGGTGGTGCCTCAATGGATCCTGGAAACTATCGCCCCATAAGCCTGACTAGCTTGGTCTGCAAAGCTATGGAAAGGATCATCATGGACCTCATAAATAAAGATATTGGGGACCTACAGACACTGGATCCTACCCAGTTCGGCTTTGTTAAGGCCAGATCCTGCCTCTTAAACCTGGTCGATTTCTTTGAAACAGTCACCAAGGCCATTGACGAGGGGAAGGTGGTCCACACAGCCAACCTGGACCTTGCAAAAGCCTTCGATACAATACCCCACTCGGGCATTATAGATAAGCTCACCAGCTTAAATATAAACCCCTATGTCACTAGATGGGTTGCAAACTGGCTCAAGGACAGAACCCACATGGTTAGAATTGCTGGAGCCATGTCATACCCCAAACCAGTTACAAGTGGCATCCCACAAGGCTCAGTCCTGGGACCTCTCTTGTTCGGTATATATTTCTCGGAGGTACAGGCTAACATGGAAGGACTGTGGCTGACCAAGTTCGCAGATGACTGCAAACTGGGCGCCATAATTGACACTCCAGCCAACACAATCATCCTACAAAAGGGCCTCATAGAAACAGACAACTGGTGGCAGAACCATGGCCTCAAGCTAAACGCCAAAAAGTGTATAGTCATCCCCTTTGGCAAAAACAAAGTGCCCACAAATTACCACATAGGTGGTAATCCATTAATCTGGAAGAAGTAATTAGGGACCTGGGGACCCAAGTTGATAGCAATCTCTCATTTGACAACCACGTGGTCAAAGTGGTTAGAAAAACATTTTATATAACCCACCTAATCGTGAAGGGATTCACATCTAGATCAGGGGAGGTCATCGTGCCTCTTTACTCATCCCTCATCAGGCCCATAATTGAGTACAATGCCCCTTTTGGGATGTACCTTACCAGACACCTGCAGCAATTGGAAAGACCCCAAAAGTACCTCACCAAGAGGATCAAAGGGCTCAAACAGATGCCATATGCTGCCCGGTTAAAGAAACTTCAGCTCTACTCAGTGGCATACCACCTGCTCAGAGGCGATCTGTGCCTGATGTATAAAGCCATGTCCAACCCGGAATTAATGGACATGCTGCACCTCAGAAAATCCAAATCCCATCGAACTACGTGCTCGAGAGACTTGAACCTCAGCACTGAAATAAATAGGACATGCTGGAGGGACAGATTCATAACCCAGAGGCTCCCTTCACTCTGGAATAAAATCCCAGTCCAGGTTAGGCAGAGTCCCTCATTGACTCTCTTCAAGAGGAATCTTGATGAGTGGATGGGAGATTGTAGGTTTTACCCGGGTATCACTTCTGTGTCACTGTTAGACAGAGGCAGAGTATACTAACCTCAAAAAAGGGCATAGCAAAATTAATTTAAAATGGGTGGCAAAAGCCAAACACATTCTGGCTAGGCTTATAAATGCCCTAGGGCAGATAGCCTAGTATGAACCTATGAACCTATGAACCCAAACCCTAACCCTAAGGTCCGTCACTATCGCACACTCACATCACCCACACCCTAACCTTAACTCACCTAACCCACCCTAACCATCACTTCCGCACAAATGCACACATACCTCCCTCGTGCCCTAACCCTAACACACCTAACCCACGCCCAATCGCACATTTACCTGAACCCGACCCGTAACCTTCCACCATAGCACTGAAAATAGTGAAATGACAGAAATGGACAACCGAATTCTTTCCCTAGGAAAAAATTTGGTTATCTATCGTTTTGTTATTTTCAGCGTTCGCTGAATAGGGGTCAATGTAAGAACATTCGAAAGTAAGAACTTTCGTTGTTTTGATATAGACCCAAGAATGGCAGTTAGGAAATGCAGTAAGTTATTTACTATGATTAGGATAGTAAACAATGGTGGTTACAAAATGCATCACAATAATTACTACACTGTATCATCAGTTGTACCAGCACAGATCACATTCATAGCAGAACTTACATCCTGAATGTTTTACTCCTTCTCTTCTCTCTGTTGAACTTGTTAGGACAAGGAGAACCTACAGTGAGACAGCTGACTTTCTTGCTGATCCTCCGTTCATTATACTTATTTTTTCTAGGAGAGGCGATAATACAGAGGATATATTTGAGACTTTTTTTTAAACAAAAATAAGGACTTTGCTTGATGTTTATCATTTTTGATTTCATTTATTTAGTTATTAATTTGTTTATATATTGCCCCCTCTGTGAAGCTTATATATACTTCCTTGCACCATACTGTTAAGTGTCACACGATAAACTGGCATTCATTCAGGAATTTGTTTCTTTGCCTTTTTCCCAGTTGGTACCAGGATAAGGTCTGCTTCCCTAACACACCTAAACATTATGAGTAATTCGAGAAAGAATGAATACAAAAATCAAAATCCCCCTACTTTTCTGTTTCACTGCAGATTAAGAGTGGTTTCTAAGCAGTCATTTGTATATGCAATTGGAATTATCGAAAATATTAAGTCTTTAATACAATAGTTAGAATATGTGAACTTTTGGAAAGAGGAATTTGACAAAAAAATATAAAAATATTTTAATAATCAGGTAAAACTATTACAGACTATTTGTTTATGACTGGTCGTGATATATTTATTATTTACCAGAAACTCGGTTGTTCAGTTTCTATAAAGGCTGTCTTCCAAAATCCAAAAATACATTTCACCAAAAATCACATCCAAGGTCCGCAAAAACAAACCTCTTTATTCACTGACAACAAGAAATTTACACCAGCCTTCAAAATACTATCCGAAGACCCCAAAAGATACAAATCTTAAGGAAACAACATCTTATAAGAATATACTTTTTTCACCTCTGTTTTTTATTAATTTTTATTACTTTTTATCATTTATGAGTTGTTAAAAATAGGTGTATTTTATACTAAACATATTACATTATATATTTTATTACATATTTATGTAATAGGAGTTTTTTTTGGTGTATATAAATAATACATACATTTTTTATATATTCTTATATGACTTTTACTATATAGATTTTCCATATATATTTTTATATATTTATATATATTTATAGAAGTAAATAATAGAAAACATATTTATTTACACTCATTAAATTATATGTATTATTATATCTACATTCATATTTATATTCAAATTATACTGTATAATGAAATTCATAAATTTTATATATACAACATATCTTTCAATATACTTTTTTTATTTTTCACATATCTGTACATATTTGTTATGCCCATTGATATATGAACTTATTTTAAGGTACATGAAAACAACGAAGTGTGTGGTATACATGGAATGGAGTATCAATACATTTACAATATCTACTTTTATCCACACACTATTACAAACAAATATTTTTAAAGTTGAATACACATGGCTTAGGCATTATATATGTCTTTACAAGTATATTTTTATAAGTATTGACTCCCACAAGTATCGACATTCATATTTACATACAATATATAATCTGTTTCTATACAAATTTCTATGTCTTTTCCAGTTTCAAAAGAAAGATGTATTGCTGTTTTTTCAGTGTTTTAAGAGAACTAATATGGCCAGCCAATGATATTGTTATGCTATGTCACATTACTTGATTACATGATTGATTCTTAATTAATTGTTTTTAAATGGCCGTGTATAAAAGAAATGTATGGAGTGCTAATAATTGATTCTGATGAGGTCTCCAGTGTGGAGATGAAAGCACTAAATCCATTTCTTGTTGTCAGTGAATAAAGAGATTTGTTTTTGCGGACCTTGGATGTGATTTTTGGTGAAACGTATTTTTGGATTTTGGAAGACAGCCTTTATAGAAACCGAACTACCGAGTTTCTGGTATTATTTGGTGGTTTTACTTTCGAGTGGTTCCTGATATATTTATTATTTGCTAATAATATTTCTTGATGAATTTGTTTCCATTTTGAATCATAAGATGAATTTATCCACAATTCTATAACTTTTACAATTGTTGAAGTAGTATACAATTGAATATCAGAAAATTCTATTCTACCATTATCCTAACCTCTTCTGTGCCAGTCAAAGGAATCTCTTGGTTTATTAGGATGCCAAAAAAATTAAGTAGTCTATTATTTATATTCTTCATCATTTTTTTTGGTGGAGATAATCCTAAACACTGTAAGACAATATTTGAAGGAGAATTACAGGCTTAATAAGCATTATCGTTCTTCCATGGTAAAGAAGAATTTGTATTGCATCAAAAAAGGTCCCCCTTCATGAAAGGCAATTGCACGGCTCTAATACAGTAAATTTCACAAAACCAAAAGATGAGCCAGCAGACCGTGAGACAGTAAAATATATTTATTCAATGAAAAAACAAACAGGTTTCGGCTGGTATACACCACAGCCTTCCTCAATGTAATTGATATACATTGAAAGTAATCTTTTTATAAAAAGTAATTGAATTGAATCAAACCTGTGATTGGGTAATCAAAATTGTTAATTTAAACCAGGTGGGAATAAACCCCTCAGTTTAAAATCCACTTTTTTTCTTTAGAATCAAGAATGGAATGCCATCCTGCTTTGTTGGAGTTATTTCCTTTGATAATGTCAATAAAAATAAAGATAAACTTAGCAGATGGATGTTTTATAGAGTGTTTGAATAGAGCACTACTTGGTTTTTTGTTTCTCATATCATTAGTATGTTCAGAAATTCTCAGTCTGAATGGACGTGAGGTTTGACCTATGTAAAAGGCACCACAGCTGCATGTAGCTAAATAAATCAGCCATTCGCTGCTGCAAGTGGCAAAGAAATTAATGTCGTAGACTGTACCACAGTTCTTACTTGTGAATTGTTTAGACTTAAAAACCTTATTGCAATGGGTGCAATGACCACATGGGTAACAACCTGTGAGCACATCCCCTGTTAGTGTAGTTTGTGCAGCATAAGAAGAGACTCTAGAATGTGAATATTTATAATGGTCGAAATATGAAGCTAAATTTCTGCCCTTATGAAATGAAAAGTAACATCTGTCTGGTAAAATATTATTAAGGTTGTGGTCACTTTGTAGGATGTTCCAGTGTCTTTGTATACTGTTGATTAATAAATCAAAATTCCTACCATAAGTAGTCACTAACCTAATGGGTGATGTTCTCTGCTGCTCGTGTTGTTTATAATCCAAAAGTTCTTCTCTATTGAGTGTGTTGGCCCAATTGCTGGCCTGTAAGACATGTCCGATCTGATAACCCCTATCCCTAAATCTGCGAGTTAGATCCTGTCTGTAGAGCTGAAAAGTGGAATCATGAGAACAACTGCGTCTCATTCTAATGTACTGAGATTTGGGGATATTTCTTGTCATATGGGGCGGACGAAAGCTAGATGCATGGAGGAGGGTATTATATTGGGGATGCTTCCGGAAAACTTCACTACATAATGTATGATCTAATTTCCTAGAAATAGTAACATCAAGAAACGTGATTGTATTTAGATCAAAGTTAACCATGAAGTGTAAACCCCATTTGTTTCCATTTGAATATTCGATAAATTCAAACAGATATTCTTTATCCGGCCTCCATACCATCCAAATATCATCCAAATAGCGCCTCCATATGTCAATTTTTGTTAGATATAAATTATGACCTGCATCGCAAATGAGCTATTCCTCAGTAAAGGTCATGAAAAGGTCAGCATAGATTGGGGCAAAGGATGCCCCCATAGCTGTGCCCTTAGTTTGCCAGTAACAGGTATCTTGATAGAATTGGTTAGCACATGCTCTGTCAGACCAAATAGAAATGAATTAAATGATGGTTGATACAAATCTGATTTATTCAACCAGTATGCAATGGCTTCTAAACCAGCAGCATGAGGGATATTAGTATAGAGGGCACTAACATCTAGTGTACACATCAACCAATCAGGTTCAAGTTGGGTATCTGAGATGATTTTGAGAAACTTAGTGGTATCTTATATGCCTGACCTGACCCACCCCAATAAAGGTTTGAGTTGTTGGGTAAAAATAGTGACAATGGTTCAGTAATAGAGCCTCTTCCGGACACAATTGGTCTTCCTGGTGGATTGACAGGGTCCTTGTGTATTTTAGGCAAAAAATAAATGTATTGGCTCATAGGATCTTTAACAGTAAGATGTTGCATAACTTTATCATTAATGATGCCATTTTGTTTGTCTTACAAAAGGAATTCATCTATCTGTTTTTTAAACTTAAAGGTGGGATCCAAAGGCATCTCCAAATATTACCGTCTATCATGAAGTTGCCTTTTGGCTTCAGCATCGTATTGGAGCCAATTCATTAACACTATGGCCCCACCTTTAATAGCAGAAAGAATAACAATATCCTTATTGTTTTGTAATTCAGATAGTGCTTCCCTTTCGATCTTTGAGAGGTTGTTCCATTTGTAAGTCAACTCAGCCAGTATGATAATGTAAATCTTTGAGAACAATACTTTGAAATTGATGAACTATCGGATTCATGGGCGGCATATAACTGGATTTATGATAAGTAAATTCTCTATCAACACCCATATCAGTAGAGTCCTGAAAATGCAACTTAAGGTTAATAAGTCTACAAAAAAACTATAACATCTTGTGCCAAAAAAATCTTCAGTAACCAAAAAGCCAGGAATAAAATTTAAACCTTTATTCAAAAGTTCAATTTGTGTGGTAGTCAAAATCACATCAGATATATTCAAAACATTGTCATTTGGAGTTATTTTTGAATTATCAATTTCAGTAGACCATCTATGTTGTTTATTTCAGGCATATGTTTTGCCTGCTCTCTTGTATTTGGGCCTAAAGGGGCTGAACTATATGCCCTCTTCAGGGTTGGTGAGTCTGGTGTGTGCTGCATGTCTGTATCCATATATGAGGACAAGTCATCAGTAGATGACCCTGTGTCAATAGGTTGCTTTTTCAAAATAGACCTTGGTATTTTTCTTTTAGGAGTTTGAGTTTGAACTTGTTGAAATCTGACCTGCTTGCTGATACTGAAAGGGTTACCAAGCTGATAATCTGTTTGGTCCTTTTGAAATTTTTTAATCTTCCTTGATTTTAACTGTTCTTCAAGGCCAGATAGGTCCTTGGCTAGTTTGTTAATGTTGCTAATGAAAAAAGGCTGTCCCTCATGTGTCTATGCTTCAGAACATAATTTAATAACTTCTACAATCTGTCGATCAATGACTCTATCATGAAATTTAGCCAGGGCTTCAACGAAGCCCATAGTGGCTTGTTGTTGGATGTCCGCCCATTATTTATTCAACTCATCATCAGCCTCATTGACTAATGGTTGTGTTTTAATCTGTAATTCCCTTGGTGTGATCCCCTTAGCCATATATGCTTTAAAAGGTTTTGAATGCCAGACATGGGATCTGAGGGACCTCATACTCTTCTGTAGTTTATTAAAACATAAACCACAGCTTGATTCCGAGCCTAAAGTAACCCCATTTGAAATATTGTCATTTGCAGTGCCCAGTCCAAAGACTCCCAAGTCTTCCCTGTCAGCTGACAAACCCTTTAATATTTTGGTTAGTTCCATTTTGAACCAAAGATTAAGTGAAGGATGTTTCGTTAATAATGGGTACCAACCATAACAGTTGGTTTAAGAATCCTGGGACCCTTATTATGGATCCACTTAATAAATCCTTCTAATATCCAGGTATTCAAAATTTTGATGGCAATTTTAGCCCTTGCCAAATATAATGGCAATGCTAAGCCATATTATTCCAATTAGTACCAAGTCCTTATATTTGTAATAGAATGAACAATAGTAACCCATGTACTGTTCTTGAACCAAATGTTATGTGGCCCACTTTATGATATTCAAGTCAATGCTACGCCCATTCCAAGTCAAGCTGCCATGCATATAGCTAGCCTCTGAATCATATAGTACAATGTTAGTCTAAATGTTAACCCAATGTACAGAAAAAATCTGTTCATCAGTATCAAAGATACCTTGATCAATCAACCCTGGGGTCAAATGGAAATCAGAAGACATGGCACATCACAAACAGTGATATATAACACCCATCCCAGACCTAGCATTCAATACTATAACAAGAAAAAAATGAAGTTATTTATGGTTTGGGGGACATCCAACAAAATATAAATATCCACTGCCAGTATCCACTTAACTGAATATCAAAAATATGGTCTTGTCATCAATTGAAATTTTAGACATGACCCCCATAGATTTAGTACTTGGCTGTATCTAAAGGAGGGCGGAAAAAAGGCAGTCGATATATATTAGTACTATTATTATCACAGTGACCTACTGTTATAAAAAAAGGATATTGTGTGTAATAAATAATCTAACACTTAAGTACCCAGATATATAAGGGAAAAAGATTCACAGACCCTTAACCTGCTATCTAGCAATATATTGAACTGGCTAACAAGAAATAGTCATCATATATATGTAAGCCCATAAAGTCAATACATTAGTTATAAACAATGTTAAAATAGTGATATAGATATCAAATTCTTGACAAATATTATTTGAAAATGCTGCAATCATAACATGTATTTGGCAACATTAATTTCCGCCTTATTATATGTCCAAGAGATGAAAAACTAATAATACTTAAACAAGAAAGGTCCCAGATGGGTCAAACAGACCCTCGTGTTTCACAAAATGAACCTTCCAACAGATCCCTGGTATAATAAAGTTAGGAAAGAAAACAGCCACACATATATATGACCAAGAAAAAGCTCTGTTCTTTAACCTGGTATTGGTCGCGATGTTAAAATGACGACCCAAAAAGCCAGAAAAACAGTTATAAAAAGAAAATAGTTGTAAACTCCTAATATATTTAACCAAAATACACTTCGTTAATGCCCTTCAAAAATTATTAATTGCATTTATGTCTGCCCATAAAATAGTGTATATCCTATGATCCAAAAGACCCGGAAAATGTTGGTAAGCAAATGTTACATAAGTAAAAACACTTAATACATGGCATATGATTCCATAACAATAATTTGCCTGTTATTAGTGTATAAAATCCTGAACAGGCTATACTCGAACATGAAAAGTTCCAAAGTCACTCGGACCCTAGAGTCTCACGGCAAATAATTCCAAACAAATCCCTTAGTCCAGATGTAATGAAGATAATCAGCCACACAAATGCAATCTTTAATCTCTCAGAACAGCCCCCATTACCAATGGCAGCTCCGTTCCAGTTTCAACAGCAGATCGCGAAAAAATGGTGGCCAGGACGCCAAAAACTCAGTCAAAAACCAATATACACCAAAAAAACATAAAGTCATCCAAAAGTTTGTGAGATGGTACAAAGCAGAACCACAAGTGCCCATTTTTGTCCCGAAAGTAATCAGCCCAAAAAATAGTAAAGAGTAGTAGTAAAAAAACTACATTAGGAACACACAAAATAAATTGAAAAAAATTGAAAAAACGTCCCTAGTTGGTCTGATTTTGATAAACAGAATCGTGTTAAATGTAGACAAAAGCCAAAAGGCTTATTATTTACCCAAAGTCAGAAAACGCCCAAAATTATAGAAGCCAACATAACGATAATAATGGCCCTTGAAGACTCATCTGGACTTGATTTCTCCTTTGTTGCTGAGCTGCCTTGCATCAGATGTGGTCGTTCTGATAAATAAACCAAGTTTGCAATGAATCACTAAAATCCCAGTAATGTAGCCAAGTTGTAGGAAAAAATAAATCCACTTCCCAAGCAGCAAGTTTAGGTTAGTTTGAAGTGAGCTGCAGATAAGACATGCAGCTCACACCAGTCTCACAGACCCCCAGCAAGGGATGAAAAAAATCTGTGTTGCATCAGAAAAGGTCCCCCTGCACAAAAGGCAATTGCATGGCTCTAATACAGTAAATTCCAAAAAAACAAAAGATGAGCCAGCAAACTGTGAGACAGTAAAATATATTTATTCAATGAAAAAACAAACCGGTTTTGGCTGGTATACACCACAGCCTTCCTCAAGGTTACTGATATACATTGAAAGTAATCTTTTTATAAAAAGTAATTGAATTGAATGAAACCTGTGATTGGGTAATCAAAATTGTTCATTTAAACCAGGTGGGAATAAACCCCCCCAGTTTAACAATCCACTTTTTTTCTTTAGAATCAAGAATGGAATGCCATCCTGCCAAGTAGTGCTCTATTCAAACACTCTATAAAACATTCATCTGCTAAATTTATCTATATGGTCATTGACATTATCAAAGGAAATAAATCCAACAAAGCAGGATGGCATTCCATTCTTGATTCTAAAGAAAAAAAGTGGACTGCGATCTGGTAAAACAAATGTCTCTTTAATGTAATATTTTTCTGAGGGTGGCACATTTCACTGAATTTGCACTTCAAACACTCAGGATCTTCCCTTGATTCAGCCTGGACAATAATATGATGAGTTTCACCTTCTCCCTCATATACTGCTGGTGCATACACAAATGAATGCTGTATTTCAATGTCCTCTGGCCCAGCTAGGTTTAAGAAAATGAATGCCCTGGTGTCTGCAACTTTGTTAGAATAAGCTGCTTCTTTAAAAATATTGTACTCTTGATCAAATATTCTCCAACTGCAATATTCTGATCAAATACAAGTGGAAAGGGCTTTTGAAATCCATCTGCCATATTAGCATTTACCACTGAAGGGTTTTGCAAATATGCATGAATACACACACATACACATATGCCAGACATTTATGCCAGTATTTGTAACTTTGTCAAATGGCAGAACAAACCTCTGAATAACTGAATTTTGAGAAATAAGTTTCTTGGGCACTGTAACACTCTCAAAATTGTCATATGGCAAAAGTCAATAGGCCTGAACACTGTAATATTCTTATGAATTTATAAACGTACGCATTATGTACAATAGTGACATCACAACATTTTTTATGTTACTTGACCTTTAGGGAAGTGTTGAGGGGGAACCTTTGTCAGATCGACTTTTCAGAAAGTTGAACTTCATATGGTTGAGACCATATAATAAACTTTCTGAAAAGGAGAAAAAGAAAAATAACAAAATAAAATCTACATTATTGAGGGGGCACAGTAACCCCTACACCCCCTGAATATTATATATTCCAACTCTGAGACTGCACTACAGTGAGGAAAAGGGTAAATTTCCCAATCCTGCTGTACCATGACCTCAGTCGAAAAGCTTTGACTTTTCAGAAATTTCATCTTATGGTCTTGACCACATGAAGTTTAACTTTCTGAAAAGTGGATCTTCTGAAGGTGACCCTTGAGGGGTACTAGTATAGAAACCTATTGTATGATGTAGTATACTTTAGCCATTATCTCTAAAGCATTTAAAAGAAAGGCTCATCCAGACTCTGCTACACTTTGCTGTGAAGGAAAGGTTAGTTGGTTTTATTTGTTGTATTTTGCATTACTTTGTTGCCTTTTTATATTTTGAATACTGTGGTTTGTTTCCTTTACCTTGTGTTTTACTTGCATTCTGCTTTAACTGCATATTAAAACTTCAAAAGAGACCACAGCTCTGTCTCTTCTCAGCCAGGCAGAAATTAAAACTGATCAATTAAGGACTCATTCATAATATAGAAGAGGTCACTTAAGGTTAATCATTTGTGAACTAAGGGCTGGAGCTAGGAACTAAACCTTCTATTTAAGGGGTAAAATAAAACATTTCAGAGCTTTACCAGAAAGGCTCATCCAGATTCTGCTACACTTTGCTGTGAAGGAAAGGTTAGTTTGCTTTTATTTGCTGTATTTTGTATTAGTTTATTGACTTTTTATATTTTGAATACTGTGGTTTGTTTTCTTTACCTTGTGTTTTACTTCCATTTGCTTTAACTACATATTAAAACTTCAAAAGAGACCACAGCTCTGTCCCTTCTGTGTCAGGCAGAAATTAGAACTGATCAATTAAGGACTCATTCATAAGATAGAAGAGGTCACTTAAGGTTAATCATTTGTGAACTGAGGGGTGAAGCTAGGAACTAAACCTTCTATTTAAGAGGTAAAGTAAAACATTTCAGAGTTTTACCAGAAAGGCTCATCCAGACTCTGCTACACTTTGCTGTGAAGGAAAGGTTAGTTTGCTTTTATTTGTTGTATTTTGTATTACTTTATTGCCTTTTTATATTTTGAATACTGTGGCTTGTTTTCTTTACCTTGTGTTTTACTTACATTCTGCTTTAACTGCATATTAAAACTTCAAAAGAGACCACAGCTCTGTCTCTTCTGAGTCAGGCAGAAATTAGAACTGATCAATTAAGGATTCATTCATAAGATAGAAGAGGTCACTTAAGGTTAATCATTTGTGAACTGAGGGGTGAAGCTAGGAACTAAACCTTATATTTAAGGGGTAAGAAAACAACATTTCAGAGTTTTACCAGAAAGGCTCATCCAGACTCTGCTACACTTTGCTGTGAAGGAAAGGTTAGTTTGCTTTTATTTGTTGTAGTTTGTATTACTTTATTGCCTTTTTATATTTTGAATATTGTGGCTTGTTTTCTTTACCTTGTGTTGTACTTGCATTCTGCATTAACTGCATATTAAAACTTCAAATGATACCACAGCTCTGTCTCTTCTGAGTCAGGCAGAATTTTATATACCCTGCCTCTTATGTTAATCTGACCATATATCTAATTTCCTCTCTGCTTTCCCTGGCTTGTGTGAATAATCACAAATTCATCATTTTTGAAATCACTCCCCTTCAACTATTTAAATTTATTGGCCATCCTACTGTATTCAGTAGTACTAGAATACAAAAGTGACCACGCCTTTCAATCCATCTTGCTGTTTTAAAAATAGTAACTCTCCACTAAACCTTAACTTTTTAAACAGGTAAAACTTAAGTTACCTACTTTCACATCTAGCTTCTCTAGTGCACACTCCAGAGTGCATTTTTTTTCACCTTATCTTTAAGCATCCATGTGACTGCTGGAAAGCACTAGGAAGCCTTAGACTGATACAAGCACTCAACCCTTCTTGTTAATAAGGATAAATTAATTGTAGGCACTGAACAGCCTATAATTGCAAAGCACCTCGCTAAGGTAAGGGAAAACAGATCCTGTACTTTACAAAAAAAAAAAAAAAAAAAGCACCAAACCAGGCATGTCCAAGGGTCAGCTTCCAGTGATTTCTCCTGTCCACCTGGTGAATCTGAGCATACTGGGGCAATGCAGCAATTGCCTCATGTACACAGACAACCCTCTCCTCCTTCCAGCCAACACTACAATCTGTGAGAGATGCACTTACATAGCCAAAATGGAAGCAAAGCTCTCTCCACCCAAGATTGTGCTAGACAGTCAAGAGGAGAAGGTAAACACCCACACTACAACTCAAGCAACACATAGCCCATCTAAACCCACACCACCAACACCCACATATAGCAACACTAAATCCACATATGCAGAGGCCCTTAACTGTAACCTGCTCAAGCAACAAGGACCTCTGAAGCTGAAATGCAAACACCAATCACAACCAAAGTGTCACATAGCTCACAACACCAGTTTTCCACCTAGCAACAGCCCCTAAGGCAAGACAACATACCTAACACTTTAGTCATAGGTGACTCTATAGTCCGGCACACTAATGTCCCACTCACCAGGTTGAACAAGGATAAAATTACAGTCAGCTGCCTGTTGGGTGCCAGGATCCGCCACACAGTGCATGCATTCAAGTCACTCCAGAACAAGTACAAATATGACTCTGTCATTTTCCATGTTGGAGTGAATGACTTGAGACATACCTCCCTGGACTACACGAAAAGAGACATGGAAGAGCTCTCAGATCATGTGGCCCAGGCAGGTATGACCCTAACCCTGAGTAGCATCCTGCCTTTGCCCAGAATTATGCCACAATATAAGGACAAAATGATTGATTTCAACAATTGGCTAAGCTTCTGGTGTCATTCAAAGGGGATCCAGTATCTGTCTGCCTGGGATGGCATGACTGACAGACCACGATGCTTTGCCAGAGATCATCTGCACCTGTCGCTCCTGGGATTCAGGTTACTGGCTAAGGCTTTTGCCACCCCTATAGTGCCTTTTTTAGGCAAAGTTCTAAGGACAAAATCACCACCATAACAGTTACAAGCATGCAAAATCTGAAGGTAATGCTACTCAATGCTAGAAGTCTAAACCTCAAAATGCAGTCTTTCCAGGCACTCCTAAAAATGGAGAACATCAATATCTGTGCAGTAACTGAGACCTGGTTCAAGGCTCCAGAGAGCACCCTTGCAATACCAGGCTACAACTCTTACCACACTTTTCGGCCACCAAACCAGGACCAAAACACTAAAGGTGGAGGAGTGTCAATATTCACCAAGGATATTCACACCACCAGGCTAGTTGCCCAACACAATGCATCTGAAATTCTCCAGGTGCAACTAACACTAGGTAAGACTGCAATTCAAATTGTAGCTTGCTACAGATCCCCCACCATGCCCCAAGATTCTCACTACACCTTTCTAAACATACTGGAAAATATTAAGATACAACCAAACACCCTAATACCAGGTGATTTTAACTACCCTGTCATTAACTGGGAAAACTACTTGTGTACCAACACCTTTGCCCAGTGGTTCTTGGAATTCATAAATTCCAACACCCTGGATCAACTAATCCATAGTCCCACCAGGGGCTCCAATATCCTAGACCTGGTCATTACCAACATGGGAAATCGATGCTCCACACCTATGGTCACCCCCTCATTAGTCAAGTTTGACCATAAGCTAATCACCCTTAACATCCACATTCCTACCCCATCCCCCAGTAAGGAAACCTCCCATAAAAAAATTCTCCAAAGCCAACTTCGTGCTACTCAAGTCAGAAGTGACAAACATCATGACACCCATGCAGAAGGGAACTGAAAGTTCAACTTCTGAATGCTACACTAAGGCACTGTATGAGCACATCCACTCATGCATGAATTGTGCCATCCCAAATAGAACCAAGATGCTCTCATCCAAAAAAGGAAGCAATAAACAAACTTTACAACAAAAGGAAGAAACTGTTGCAGAAAAGAGGAAAATCCCAGGATGCAAAAAACTCCCTTACCAGCCTCAGTAAGAAGCTGAGATCCCTCATAAAATCCTCCAAAGCTAGTTACGAAAATAAAATTGCCAAAGATTCCAAAAACAACCACAAGGCATTCTATAACTATGTCAAGAATCTAAATGGCAATGCTCAGATCTGCTCTGAGCTAAAACAGAATGGCATTAAATATACTGATCCCAAGGATATTGCCAATATCCTGGCAGATCGATTCCGTTCCGACTTCACCCCCCTCTCACCCCCTAAATGGCCCATCTCAATACTAGAAGATTGCCAAATTCTGGTAATAACAGCCACACAGGGAAAAAATGCACTCTCCAAAGCTAAGAATACAGCATCCATGGGACCAGATGACATCCCCGGCTGTGTACTACATGAACTACAATATGAACTGGCATCTCATCTAAGTGTCATGTTTAATCATAGCCTCACCTCAGGTTGCATGCCCACTGAGTGGCACAGAGCTACAGTTATCCCACTCCACAAGGGGGATCCACCTTGGATCCCAGAAACTACCATCCCATCATTCTGGTGAGCCTTATCTGCAAGGCCATGGAGCGTATTATCATGGAACCTATAAACCAAGACATTGGCAACCTTCAAACACTGGACCCCACCCAGTTTGGGTTTGTGAAGGGCCGATCTTGTCTCCTGAACCTGATTGACTTCTTCAAATCAGTCTCCAGAGCCTATCCAGACTTTGCCAAGGCCTTTGACACCATCCCTCACTCTGGAATCATACATAAACTTACTAAGCTGGGCATTAATCCCTACATCATCCAATGGGTTGCTAACTGGCTTACTGATAGAACCCACACTGTAAAAGTAGTCGATTCCAAATCCAGCTCCAGACAAGTGACAAGTGGAGTACCTCAGGGTTCAGTCCTGGGACCGCTCTTGTTTGGCATCTACTTCTCTGAAGTACAGGCCAACACTAAGGGACTCTGGCTTACAAAGTTTGCAGATGACTGCAAACTGGGAGCCATTATTGAATCCGCAAATGATGTGGATACTCTACAAAAGGAACTTACAGAAACAGATGCTTGGTGCCAGAGCCATGGGCTCAAGCTCAATGCCAAGAAATGTATAGTTATCCCCTTTGGGAAAAAACATGTTCCCGTTAATTACCATATAGGTGGCAGTACATTAAACACCGAAAGTGTGATAAGAGACTTAGGGACACAGGTGGACAGTGGTCTCACCTTCGATAGCCACATCACCACAACAGTCAGGAAATCCTATTATGTGGCACATCTCATCACTAATGGCTTTTCATCCACAAAAAAGGAGGTCATTGTCCCACTGTACTCATCCCTCATTAGACCCATTATAGAATACAATGCCCTGTTTGGTATGTACCTCTCAAGACATCTGCAACAACTGGAAAGGCTGCAGAAATACCTCACTAAAAGAATCACAGGCCTAAAGCAGATGCCGTACGCTGACCGCCTTAAAAAACTGCAACTATATTCTGTCACATATCGTCTACTCAAAGGCGATCTCTGCTTAACATACAAGGCCATGTCAAACCCAGAGCTGTTGGACATGCTACACTTAAAGAAATCCCAATCCCTCAGAGCCACACGCTCCAGAGATCAAAACCTTGTCATCACAATAAGCAAAACATGCTGGAGGGATAGGTTCCTGACCCAGATACTCCCCAGACTCTGGAACAGATTGCTCATACATGTCAAGCAGAGTGCCTCTTTGGACCTCTTTAAAAGGAACCTTGACGATTGGATGGGAGAAAGGAAATTCACCCCAGGGATCACGTCAGTTACTCTGCTAGACAGGGGTCCAGGGAAGTAAATAGCGTGGGAAGAAATAGCCAGGGAATTGTTGTGGCTAGGCTTGTATAGGCCCTAGGGCTGATAGCCTAGTACCAACCTATGAACCTATGTACCTCTTTACAGGTAATAAAATTGTGGTCTTTATTTTCAGCAGTAGTTTATTCCATAATATAGGGCCAATTTTGGAGAAGGCATACTCTTCAGTTATAGTTTTAAAGGAGACCTGTTTAAGGAGAGACCGTTTTCTTCGCTACTTCTTAGGGGTACGTTTGTTCCCTGATTGGTAGTTTTCTTTTCATAAGTCTGCAGTAACCATCCTTTTGAATTTTGTTAACTGGGGTACCTAGGAGGAAGGTTGGCTTTTCTGTAACTAGCTGGCACTTGAGACCCTGTAGGAGGTTGCAGTGTTGTGCATAAGTATGATTAAGAGTTAGTGGAAAAAAACTGAAACCCTGAATATAGTTATAAATGTTGAATTCTTATCTCAGTTGTCTTGAGCTATAGCAAACAGCAAATTTTTTTGAAAGGGTACCAATTGCTTTCAAATTTATAGCAACAATTATTCAAATTCAACAACTTTGGATTATGCTTTGTTGATCAAAGCTGCTGATAAAGTCAGGAAAAATACCAACCCTTTCATTTAACCTTTTTATGATATATTAATAAATATCTGCAGGCCTTCAAGTAATAAAATATTTCAAGTATTATTGACCTTCAGTCTTATCTAAAAAAATTGAAACTTCCTAATGTATTCTTTTTTTGAGAGTTCATAGCTGGAGCAGGACTCTATTAAAACTTTAGAAACCCAAGAGGT
This sequence comes from Protopterus annectens, assembly GCF_019279795.1. Classification (NCBI taxonomy): domain Eukaryota; kingdom Metazoa; phylum Chordata; order Ceratodontiformes; family Protopteridae; genus Protopterus; species Protopterus annectens. The sequence goes on along the minus strand of NC_056733.1, from coordinate 1,174,587,108 downwards.
TGATGGCTCACATGTTTTAGCTCTAGAATTCTATAAGGACTTTCAAATTAAGTTGTCTAAAATCTTACTCATTGTTTTCATTTTTATTCAAATTTAGAAGACATCAAACTTTTGAAAATGGGGGTATGTCAGACTATTATAGTGACCAGTAAAAAACAGTAATCCATCTAAAGCCAAATTCTGATTTTTCTTAACCCAAATAACTAGTATCCTATTTCTTTTTTAAATCTGGATTCAAACGTTTTTTTTTAACCACTTATAGAGAATATAATTAAATGGATTATTTCATATTTAGGCTGCTCACTTCAGAAAAGTTTTATGAGTCATAGACAAGCATAACTTTAGGCACCATAGTTTTAATGCAAAAGTCCAATCAACTGTGTATGTATTCAAGCTATTGATACTACTGAGGTGTTCGATCAGTTGAGCATTAGTTTTCCTTTTGTTCTACACTTTATAAATCCAGCTTCCCTGATGTATTTATTAATGCAATCAATGTGTTTTACTCAAAAATATCTGTGTGTATATAAATGACTCTTGTCCTGGCCCTAGTCAGATTAGAAGTGCAATTCAGCAGTAGAGTCTGCTTTCTTTTTACTTTTTTCAGACATATATTTATATCTTTACTTAATTTTTAATACCTTACTTTTGTTTTGTTTTTTACATTTTTTAATCTTCATTCCTGCACTTGAAGTTATTCTCACCTATCCATTTTACTAAATTAAATGGTATTTTATTAACATTTCAACTTCTGTGGATAATATGAATATCTGCATTCATCAAAGCCAAATATGTTGGAGTCACAAGGGGATGGATATTTTTAAAAATTGCTCTAATTAACTTAAAATTCAATGAAACAATAGGTTTTCAATTGACATCCATTCGTTTAACAATAAGAAGGAAGAAACTATATGCATAGCAATACTGACTGACTTTTATCCTTTGCATTTTACCAGAAAATTAAATATTTTAGGATGAAAGAGCAAAAAAAAAAAATTAGACAAATAAGGGACATTCTGCAAAATCAGGGGCAGTTAAGAGGTATGATCTGGAGCTAGTATGCCTTACACTTTGAAATATATTGAATTCATTTTTTTTCTCACAACATGTTGAAAATACAACAAGGCCAGCATTTTTAGAACTTGAGCAGTAATCCAACTAAATTGATTAAGATGAAAGACTATAAAACTTGTTTGATTTCCAAAGTTTATAATCATAAAATTAATGATTCCCTTGATTCTCAAACAGCTTTTCTGTGGTCTATTTACAAAGTAATATGAAACATTATTTGGTCTCCTAAAATCATTTGAATGCAATGCTGTTAGGTATCAGTCCCCACATTTTTTGTGGTCTAAAACTATCCAATGCCTATTGTTATTTTAAGGATTTGAATCAACTTTGATCTCTGTATTGGAACAAACTATGGAATATTTTTATTCTGTGCGCTATGTAGCTATGTATCTTTGTCATTTTTATCCAAAACATAATTTAAATATTTTAGCTCTACAACCTTCTCTTCCATTTGAATTTAAAAAAGAAACTTTTCAAAGCCTGGGTTGTGAATCAAACATTTTTAGAAAAAAATGCGTCTTTCTTAACCCATGGTCTGTAATTTAAATATTCTAGTAGGGGGCTGTATGATATCTTCAACTGATATCACATTATTAAGCATTCACACAGTTGAAAACTTTTTTTATTAAAAAGTTTACAACAGCTCTAGAAATCAGCAAACATTATCTATGAAAGGATTACATAAACGTCAGTCTCATCTGGATCAATCTCAAGACAACTTTAATCATCATATTTAGTATCAAGAGGCATCTGGCTACACTGGCTTTAAATGAATTGCTTTCTTTAGCCTCTCTTATCATTCCATAAATTTGTCCTCCAATAGCTGTTTGATAATAAATATTATTTTTATTTGATCAGATTCAATTCTGTACTGAGGAATGGAAAATTATGGATGAATTTCTGTTCGACACACTTTTGTTTTCATAATATATTGCAAAACATATGTAATACCAGTTAAAATGGATTCTTATTTGTCATACTTCAATCCATAATTTTCTATGTGTTAATGTGAAAAGTGAAACAATTTAAATAATTATGGTATTGTTCTATTGTGAAATCTCTCTGGAACTCCATAAATAAAAGGTTTATGTTTTTAAGTATTTTGAATGGAAATTAAGTTTATGAAATTTAGGTTTACACCCCATGAATGCAAATATTTTTAATGAATAATTACATTCATTGCACTAGCACAATTTATATCACAACAATTGATATTTCTATGTTTACAATTATTATCATGTGTAAAAAAGTACTGAAATGCTTATAAGCTGTCAATTAAATTAAAGAAGAAATTAGCTTGGTTAAAGCTAAAGTTTATCACAATGGACTTAATCTTGATAAAGACAACTACTACAATTTTCTTTATTTGGAATGGTGCATTATTTAACAGCTAATCGGTTGTTTCACATGTGTATTGTACTTTTTATTATATATGCAATGCTGCTCTTTTACAGTAAAGTTTTTTTTCTAGCTTTAACTACTTTACCACCTAAGAAGTTGATATCTGTTTTGGTGTTTCATTTGTTACTACCTTGTATATACATATATATCTACTAGTGTATTTGCAGCTGTGTAAATAATCATCGTGCTTCAATCATAGGCATCTTCTGTTTTATAAATAAAAATAATTTTTAAAAAATGGGAACTTAACTATTGCTTGGGGAAATACCATGACTGATCATTTTGCTGATACTTGACCTTGTAGCTCCCTTGTTTTCTCCCCTTACCTCCAATAATACTGAGGACAGAGGAAGTTCTGCAGGGGAAAAGGGGGATTTTACTGGATTAGTTTTCACTAAAATTTGAATCAGTGATGTGAGTTTTAATCAGTTACAGTGAAACTATATTCAAGATATATTCTGTTCATTTATTAGATCTCAGTTATTCACTTTATATGTTTAAAAACTATAATATGCATTTTATACAAGTGGACTGTTGCCGGAGCATTCAAAAACATGACTTGGGGGTGGAGCCTAGATGGCCAACTGAGAGCAGTAATTTTGAAAGCTCCATAAACTAGTATAATAATATATGAAAATGCTATTATTTTCAAGTTTAAAACAACAGAAATGTGTAGATAAACTACTAAACTACATAAATATCAATTTTTGTGGCAATATACAAAAAGTTTCCTGTCAAGTAAATTGGAGGTATATTGAGTCACTGAATATGAACAACTCAAGGAATTCTTATCCAGATGCTGCTTTGAAAAAAGAACTGCAATTGATGACACTTGCCTTACAGGAACTATCTTTGAAGATGGATGGCTTTAAAAATGACTTAGAAAACCTTAACAAAATAGATGACTTAGAAAACAGGGAAAGGAGAAACAACATAAGGATCTTTGGTCTGCCTGAAAACACAGAAGGAGAATACATTATTTCATTCTTAACAACCTGGATTCCTGAAATTTTAGACTTGAAAGAGGGACTTTCATTTGTAATTGAAAGGGTGCATAGACTACTGAGGAAATCTGCTTTTAACTCAACAAATACTCCACCTAGATCCATAGTTATAAACTTTATTTCATTTCTGGACAAGGAACTAAGATTAAAATTTGCTTGGAGAAAACCACCCTTAAAAAACAATCAAAGCCTGATAGGGTCTGACAATGATTATTCTTCCAGAATACTAGAACAAAGGTAAAAAGTCTGGCCAATAATAAAACTGTTGAAACAAAACAACATTAAAGGATAACTGGCCTTTCCAGCCAAGTTAAAATACTTTTTTTTCCAATGAGATGAGAACCTTTACTGACTTAGAAGAAGCTACTCTATTCATCAAAAACAACCACATAGTGTCTATCTCCGAAGAAATGGAATGCATGGCCCCTACTCTTAAAAGAATAAAAGAAACAAATCCTTGGACTGATGCTAGAAAGAAGAAACAAAAAAAACGATTCCAAGATAGCTGTCCCAAAAAATAACTCTTAAAACTACATCTCTCAAAGTATCAACTGATATGGTATATCGCTTGTCATCTGTTTTTATTTTTTTAAAAAAGAAGGGTTTCTTAAACAACTGAGAAACAGTAATGATTTATTCAGAATGTTCAAAGAGTCCAATAATTCTTCACAAACAAAGGTAGGTCAAGATGGATTACTATTTACATTATATATAAGCCAAACAAAGCAACATATAATACAAACACAGAAGTTTCTCTTCCCTTACTTGAACTCAATGAATACTTATCTTGTTCATTTTTCATTGATTTTGCTTATAATTATTTACGTAATTAGTTAACTAATTCAACAATGGACCATTCATCAGGGTTCAGACTCAAATGTAACAAATTAACATCATATATAATAGCAGCAACAGAAGAGTGTTTTGAAAAAAAAATACTGTCATGGAGACTAATGTCTTCTTCAGTTAAAGTATGATTTAGATGTGTCATGTATATACTGGTTAAATAATAGTAGCAAGCTCTTAGTACAAATGTCATTATTATTCTGTCTAAATATAGTTAATATCAAATATGGCAGGTATCACGGCTATGAGTGCTGTTTGGTCAATCCTGATATGGTGTGCTTGGATGCAGCTGTGTCTGGCAACTAGTACAAATGTCATTATTATTCTGTCTAAACATAGTTAATATCGATTATGGCAGGTATCATAACTTTGAGGGCTGTTTGAAGAATCCTGATATGATTTGCTTGGATGCAACCATGTCTGGCAGCTAGTACAAATGTCATTCTTATTCTGTCTAAACATAGTTAATATCAATTATGGAAGGTATCATAGCTTTGAGTGATGTTTGATTAAGCCTGATATGGTGTGTGTGGATGCAGCTGTGTCTGGCAGTTTTTGTATGTTGCCATTTTCATCTCCGGGAAGCTGTGGGTTGCAGCTTGTGATCAAGGTTTACTGATGCTTGTGTATTAGTTAGAGATATTTGGTGTTTTAGCCTAGATCCAGGGGAAGGCGGTAGATAATTTGGGATATTTTGGCAGAGAATAGTTTGTTTATACATCTGCTGAGTGAGAGGTGGGAAGACTGGAAGAATGTGTTACCTCTTGTTGTGGCGGCTTGTTGGGAGTTTTTTTTTTTTTTTTTTTTTCTGATCTGCTTGCTCTCTGTTCTTTTCCTGGCTGCTGCCTCACTGAAAGGGAGGGAATTTAGGCTTGAAGTTGCAGTGAAGTGAAGCTTTGCTTCAGGTGCATTGTGAGTCTCTGGTATGCAGTACACACACACAGAAACAGTTGCTCACAGGCTGCTATGGTAATGGAGACAGAGTGACGATAATGGTTAATGGCTCTGAGGAGCCTCCAAGATGATTCTCAGCAATGAAGTTTTTGGTTTTAAAAGAAAAAATATATAATAAAAGGGCTGTTTTAAATCACATGTACGCATATTGATGGCCTCGCAACACTTCGTTTAGCTCATTAAGTTGATTCTTAATAAAAAAAAAAAATAAATAAATAAATAAATAAATAAATAAAAAGCACGATTTTATATTTAAAATGTATTTTGGTCCAAACACATTAAGGACTTACATAAGAGTGGAAGAAGAGTGGAAGTCTGAGTTATGGTGAAAGACTAAGAGCGCTTGGTCTTATGCAGTACCATTTGCAGAGGTCTGGGAGGTGAGCTTGCTCAGATTTGTTGGGCATATGGGGATAGCTGATTCTAGGGGTGTTTGGGGTTGCTAGGAAGTGATAGAGAGTCATCAGATTTCCTTCGTGGAAATATCTATGGGAATGGAAGGTGTGCTGAGTGGTTCACTGGCAGAGTGGCCACTGCATGGAACAGGCTGGTAAAATGGAACAGGACAAATATTGGTTTGGATATTTTAAGAACAGCATGGAAACATACCACATGAAGTAGTGAATAGTATTCTGGCAAAACTAGATGGGCATTGTTGCCCATGCTTGAAGTACTGATATGTATGTATGTAAGGATGGAAATATAACAAATAAGAAATTAGAAGGGTATCATAATTTAAAATCTATGGACTGTATAAACATGCTTGGAAGGAGCTAATAATAAGAATAAGCATTACAGCTTGTGGTCTCTTAAATAACTAAGCAACAGCCAAAAAAATTAAAAAAAACACACAATAGTTATGTAATGTAGGATTTTAGTAAATCTAGACGTAAAATATATAATCGTCATATAAGATGAAGCAGTCTGCTGAATTTAGATATTAAAGACAGGATTTAATAACATAGGTTTGTGTATAATAACACTACTGTCTTAACTTGTCATAAATAACATACACTACACTGAGCATCAAGGGGAAGCATGATGATTTTCTCATATAAGTAAAAGTGCATAACAAGTCATATAATTGCTGTAACGTGAACTGTAGTTTTGTAAGCCATCTTGACTATACATTATACTTAAGTTGTTACCAAGGTAACTAATGTTTTGTACATGACATCAAACTGACAAAGTTGTTCAAGGGAAACAATAGAAGCCTGAACTAGGAATTTCACAGAATGTAACAATCACATTCTGAACAAATAGTATTAAATTGACAATAATCACTCAGTTTAACCTTTGCTGATTATACAAAATAGAATGTTTCCATTTAAATCTAAAAACTTTCAGTATATGCCATAAAATGGCAATTCATGAATATGACTTATAATCATTAATCGCAATAAGTGAATTTCTTGTTTTTAACCTATAATTTCACTCATTTTATAATAAGAAATGACAGATATGAAAATCCTTATGTGTAGGAAATGGGGGGAAGAGGGATTCACTTATAATTAAAATGCACTAACTTTAATCAATATTCACATAAAACAAACTTGATGCTTTAAGTAAGTTAGCAACAAACAAAGTAATTACTTAAATGCTGGCAAACAATGAAAAAGAACCTCTGATATATCCAGTAAAATACATTGTATTATAAATATTAGGTATAAATATTATTACCATCTATTTATATTAAGTAATAAGTTTTGAAAGACTTCATCAGTAAGGGGGAATATGTTAAATAACTGTGCTATAATCTTTTACTGATGTTTTATATATGATACATCCTACTTTACTATGATTGAATTGCTTGTCACCTATCTTTCATGTAAATATTAATTGCTTATACAATAAGTAGACATTTATATTGTATTAGAATTCTGTCTAATCTACAATAGTACTACATCTGTTCAAAATAATATAAATATTGCTTATTCCTATTACAAATATTCTCCATATGATAATTCAATGTATGGAGCTCAGATGTTCTAGAATTGTCAAGGTATGAGTAATAATCTGATAGACATAGGTTTATCCATCAGATTAGGAATGATTTTCATTCCATGGCTAGTGCGGATCTTAGTTTTGTTAACATTTATTAATTTAAATTTGTTATTTCACAAAAACATTTTTAGTATGCCTGACCAAAACATTACTTTATTGGTAAACACTCAAAGTATAAAACTGATCATTTCCTCTAAAAACTCAAACATATACTTTATAGTTTTCAGACAAAAATGTTTAATAGTCAAAATAAAACAAAAAATACATAGTCTAAATAACCTAAAATATATTTAACTTTATTATCTTTAAATACCAATGGCTTAAACAATCCTAGCAAGAGATCAAATCTACTGAAATATTTAAAACTGAACACAGCACAAATTGTCTTCCTTCAAGAAACTCATTTCAAAACAAATGACAATTACAAGTGAAATCCTAAGGAATATATGATATTGGCACAATCCACTTATAAGACAAAGGCAAAAGGGGTAACAATTTTATGGAAAACAAATTTGATTAACCCATAAATCATTTATAAGTATGAAGATAAAGAAGGCCTTATGGCATTAGTAATATTTAAATATAATAACAGAATATGGACCCTAGGCAATCTATACTAGTTCCCAGGCATTTGAACAGGAACTGTTAAAACACTTGGATTTCAATTCCAGTAATTATAAAGGCAAATTAATATTAGGAGGAGATTGAATTATTAGCTCTACAATCCAAACTTTTGTCAGTAAAAGCTGAAAAAAATCAAAATCATTTGGAGATGAAAAAGAAAGTAGAAGTATTAAGCAATAAATACAGCAAAATTCTAACACATAAAACTAGTTTAGCTTTAGAAAAACTAAAAATTAATACTTTGGCCACTTCTCCCAAATATCTATATAATTTATCCACAAGAATCAAAATGCAATCAAAAGCAAATAACATTAAAAGTATCTTCCATGAAAAGAAAGGGAAAAATGTCTCGGATATAGGTGACATTCTTGATGCCTATATAAATCACTATATGGAACATTTCCTAAAAAGAAAATATACATATCGATCAATTAAATCTAGATACTATCCTTCTTCCATAAAAATCTGTTAGAAATTCAGTCACAAGCTTTAATACCACCCTCTTGGAAATATTCCTTAATCATACCAATCCTAAAGGAAAACAAATCCCCAAACCTTTGTACCCCATAAAGACCTATATCCTTATTAAATAATGACTATAAGATATTTATGACAATATTAACAAACAGAATAAAAATACCACTATTCAAAACAGTAAATAATGATCAAACTGGATTTATATATCATTGACATACAAATGACAATATTAAAAGGATAATTTCTCTTATAGATTATATTAATAAAGAAAATAAAGAAACACTCATAATTGGCTTAGATATAGAGAAAGCCTTTAATTCCCTAAATTGGGACTATTTATTCAAAATTCTAATGTTATTTGAATTTCCCGCATCCTTTGTTTTTCTCCTAAAGAATATATATATATATATATATATATATATATATATATATATATATATATAGAGAGAGAGAGAGAGATCCAAATAATTTAGCATATGTCAAGTTAGGTCTTTTTACCTCTGTATCTATACATATAACAAAAGGCACTAAACAAGGATGTCCCATGTCACCAATTCTGTTTGCACTGGCTATTGAAAAATTGGCGGATTCAATTTGTAACAATATAAAAATCAAAGGAATAGATGTTTATAAACAATACAATTCTAAAGTAATGCTATTTGCTGATGACATATTACTAGCATTATCTAATACAAAAGAGACATTAGAGGAATTAGATATATTAATTGACAAATTTCACATGACTTCAGGACTCCATTTCAATAATCAAAATCAAAATTTTTATTTTTAAATAAAAAAAGAACTGCAGACTAAGGGGGATCACATCATAGGGAAACAAGAATCTACCTTAAAATATCTAGGAATTGAGTTATGCAAGGATAATTGGTTGGTCTCAAAAACTACAATAATATCATATAATGTCATCAATACAATTAAAATCTCTGTAGAAAAATGGAACAAAATAATATTAACATTTGAAGATAGACTACAGTTAATAAAAATGGTTTTACTGCCCAAGATCCTATATATAGCCTTGGCAATACAACCGTTACCAGAAAGGAATATACTTAAAGAAATAAATTCATGCCTAATTAAATTTTTATGGTTTCCCAAAAGAAAAATAATAGCATTAATACATCATATCAGACCATGGAAACAGGGAGTATTAAACTTTCCTGTTATAAAAACATATATAAAAGCATCAATAACTAAAACAATCTCAAATTGGATAAGTCCAAATTTCTCTGCAAACTGGAAAGAATTACTAACTGTAATATCAATAAATGAATTTGATTTACAAAACAAATTTCAAATAACAGATAAAAACAATTTGCCATGGCACATGTTATGTATTAGTATGTGATATAACATAACTAAATCCACTAAAACTTGTATGATTAATTATTAGATTGACTCATTTAGGAAAATTATTAATGCAAATATAGATTTAAAAAACTGGTTTGATCTTTTAACACCATTTATAGTCACAAAGAACTTTCCACATAAAATATATAGAGAAATTATTAATTCCTGGGAACAGAAAGGATTTGTTTGTTGGCTCCAATGTATCAAAGAACTAAAAGTTTTAGATATTGAAGTAATAAAAACAACATACAAAAATCCACAGCAGGACTGGCTAACTTTACAGAGTATTCTGTCATATTCACAAGATTTAAGTAGAACAATTAACAATTCTTCATTTAAATGAATACCTAAATTTAATAAATACATATATAAAATCATATGTAATGACTCTGACATGGAAAACAGTATTTCAAAATTTTACAAAATATTGCTAAACTATAAAACAACACCCAAAACCTTATATTGAAAATATATAACAAAAGGGCACTCAATACAGTTAATTGAAGATATTAAAACAAATATCTTATTATCAATAAAATATACATCCTTTACACAATATGGAAAGTTTTTAATTGGAAATGCTTGCACAGAGCATTTTTAACCCCAGGCAGAATCAGTAAAATTAGTTCTTCCATAAAAGGAATATGTTGAAGATGTGAGCAAGTACACAATGCAGATTGGAGCCACATTTTCTTTGATTGTGTTAAAAATTAAACCATTTTGGAATGGTATTAATAATGTTCTACAAGCTTTATTTAATTAATTATTTTATTTAACTAAAGCTCTTGCATTATTAAATGTGAATGAAGTCTTCATTTGAATAGGTCAAACATGTATCTAGTATGGACTATACTTGCAATTTCAAGGAAATGTATAACAAGAAGATGGAATACAAACACAATACAAACTTTGGAAGACTTCTACAGCCTACTGAAGACCACAGCATTACTGGAAATTAAAATTAAAGAACTAAGAATTTATCCAAAGCCATTTATCAACAACCCTTGGAGAAATGTCTTATCATTGATTGACATTATACAATAATTGATCAGACACTCTGATAATGGATTGGACATACTTATAAAGCAATGGTATACATTAAGATCTTTTATAGTGTCAGGCTAATGTAAATAGTGTACATAGTTATTTAAGATGTTATGTATAAATACTATGTAATTCATTCAAATGTATTTGAAAAATAAAAAAAAATTCTGAGAAAAAAATGACTTGTACACTTTCTGAAGTTGTCATTTACTGTACAGAGAAATATATTATGTGGTTTAATGTTATTACATGCATATACACATGTTCTTAGAGTTGTCCTTACCAACCTTAATACAAAAGCAACAATAAATACAGAACAAACTAAATTAATTAAATACATTGGAAATAAAAAGTATGCACCCTAGCCTAGTAAAACTACAAGCGTACACATGATATTTATGATATATATTGCTTCCTATTTATGACAGGTACTGGTATTAGTGAATTCATATTATTTGCTATAATGGTTATGGCCTTTAACTCACAGACACAAGGTACAGGATTTGATTCTGACCTCTAGTAGGCTTGTAATAGTATGCAGACTGATTGCCTTGTATAAACTTCTTATTTTTGTAGGCTTGATGTATGTACATGTTCAATACAAAGCATTGCACATATCTGTTAATTTATACTTCTTAGGAGTAATTACATGCAATGGCTAAACTTTGATTTAGTGGCCATTATTTACACAGACTGTTTTCAGATTGCTTGTTCTGTGGTTAGCTGTAACTGCTGATACTTGGCAATTATGTGAAGTTTCACTCAGTATGTAGACATGAAAGCCATAACTGCTTGATGTTTTTGTTTGAGTCTTGATATTTTTACCATCGTTTTTTAGCTGGTTCCTGCAGTAAATGAAGCTAACAATGTATTTTTGATGTATTAGACATATGCGTTTTTTTATTTACTTAACTTATTTTCATTTGTAGGCCTGGAATGTCCCATTGATAAATTTTAATTTTCAGTAAAAGCTCTGAGATGAAAGCTCCAGAATGATTGTAGTACATACAGTCAATAGGTTTTTGAAATATTTTAAAATGGTATTTAGAACAGTTCGCTGTATGCTAAAATGAGGCAATAGCTTACATTGTATATATAGAGTAATTACTACTTTGACGGCGGTCACGGTGGTGCAGTGGTTAGCATTGTCACCTCACAACAAGAGGTTCTCCGGTTCGATCCTTGGCTGGGGTGCCTTCTGTGCAGAGTCTGCTTGTCCTCCCTGTGGTCGTGTGGGTTTCTTCTGGGTGCTCCGGTGTCCTCCCACATCCCAAAGACATGCTGCAGGTGGATTGGACACTCTAAATTGGCCCTAGGTGTGCGTGTGTGTGTGTGTGTGTGTGTGTGTGTGTGTGTGTGTGTGTGTGTGTGTGTGTGTGTGTGTGTGTGTGTGTGTGCTCCTTCTGTGGCAGTTTGGGCACTGGGCAGGCAACTTGACACTGTAAAACTCCACTGCCAATCGTGAGCAGACAGGTGATCCGCTGTGGCGACCCCTAACTGGGAAAAGCCGAAAGAAGAAGAAGAAGACTACTTTGATACAAAATTGGTCGCCAAGCTTATCTTAGAACCTAAAGATGAGTTCTTTGCATAGGTGTTAGACGATACCAGCTGATAAAAAAATGTTCTGGCCAATAGCTAAAATAAAAAGAAAACTGATGGAAAATCTGGTACTCCTCTGCTTTTCAGTGAATTAATAATTATAAGCATGATATGCACATATGGTTCATAGATATACAGGAAGGTATGATAATGATGTAAATAGTATTCATATTTCAATACCTGCAATGGAACTAACAGCATGAGAGAGAGTAACTATGCAGTAGTAAAACAAGGGACTATAGGTAATTTGCATGCTGATAAATAAGGGCACCGCTTGTGCACAGTTTTTAGCAACAGTTGATAAGATACTAGTCTCACTACCCATTTACAATTCTATTGTAGCTGTAGACTTTATTTTAAGGATGTGTACATCTATCTCTCCACAACCCCTTTTCCCATTTTTGCATGTTGGCTATAGATGATCGTTATGTTGAAGTGACACCCTGACCCCATGTGCAAAGATGTGTATAAACAGTGTAGAATCTATGTGTGTGTGTGTGCGCCTTCTGTGGCAGTTTGGGCACTGGGCAGGCAACTTGACACTGTAAAACTCCACTGCCAATCGTGAGCAGACAGGTGATCCGCTGTGGCAACCCCTAACTGGGAAAAGCCGAAAGAAGAAGAAGAAGACTACTTTGATACAAAATTGGTCGCCAAGCTTATCTTAGAACCTAAAGATGAGTTCTTTGCATAGGTGTTAGATGATACCAGCTGATAAAAAAATGTTCTGGCCAATAGCTAAAATAAAAAGAAAACTGATGGAAAATCTGGTACTCCTCTGCTTTTCAGAGAATTAATAATTATAAGCATGATATGCACATATGGTTCATAGATATACAGGAAGGTATGATAATGATGTAAATAGTATTCATATTTCAATACCTGCAATGGAACTAACAGCATGAGAGAGAGTAAATATGCAGTAGTAAAACAAGGGACTATAGGTAATTTGCATGCTGATAAATAAGGGCACCGCTTGTGCACAGTTTTTAGCAACAGTTGATAAGATACTAGTCTCACTACCCATTTACAATTCTATTGTAGCTGTAGACTTTATTTTAAGGATGTGTACATCTATCTCTCCACAACCCCTTTTCCCATTTTTGCATGTTGGCTATAGATGATCGTTATGTTGAAGTGACACCCTGACCCCATGTGCAAAGATGTGTATAAACAGTGTAGAATCTATGTGAATGACATTGTCTGAATCTTTCTTGCACATGTCATTCATCTTTATTTTAAGATTAATTCAGATTGCATGTCTCAGTGCTTCAATGCATGTTTAACCATTGAACAAGAATGTTATCTGACATATGCCCATGTCTTAAACTCTTAAAATTCAATATAAGGTTGCTGCAGTGACATGACAGCTTTTTATAAATAAAGCTTAAAGATGAATCGGTTATGACATGTATCCCTGGAGCTGTGGCAGTCTGTATTCTTAAATATTTGCTGAAGTGCTATTTTCAAAAAAAAAAATGCAAGATTAAAATGAAAGCTAATGTAATGGTTTACACTGTACTGTGCTTTCAGACAGATCTACAGAATGCCTTCAGAAGTACATTTCAATGTACCTGTGAAATGGCAAACCATGTTCTGTTAGTACAATGTGGGGCATGCACTCCAGCTTCTTAGAGTGTATGTAACAACTCATAATAAACATATATACCCATATATAAAGGTAATGAATGCAGTTGTTACACCTGACAATGTCCATGATCTAATTGAGCATTTGCTTTATATCTATACATCATCTATACACATTAAGGAGACCAATGTATGCAGTAGAATTGGTCATGCAATGATAGCACTGAATATTTTTGCAAAGCATGATTTTCTCTGTGAGTTTAAATATACAACTATACTAAAACATTTCTTATTCTTCACATGTCAACATTAACTGATCAGGGTACACATGTACCATAGGCCTACATATATAAAATATAAATTTCATTTGCACTACAACACAAACTGGAGGCTATGGTCTCTCCACCCAAGACTAGAACAGACAGTCATGAGGAGTAGGTTAATACTTGCACCACACCTCTAGCCTCACATAGACCTACTAAACCAGCACTGGCAAAAAATACACATAAATACACTAAATCATACACGGAAGCTCTAAATAAAAACCTGCAAAAGCATCAGAGAGCTCCAAAGCAAACACCAAAAAACCTGCACCTCCCGTCACAAACCAGACAACACATAAAACACAAAATCAATGTGCCGCACAATCACAGCCCTTAAGGCGAAATAACATACCTAACACACTAGTAATAGGTGACTCTATAGTCAGGCACTGTTAGCTGCCTGTCGGGAGCCAGAATCCACCACATAACACAAGCACTCAGGTCACTCCAGAACAACTACAAATATGACTCTGTCATTGTTCATGTTGGTGTGAATGAAATGAGATGTACCTCCCTGGACTACATGAAAAGAGACATGGAAGAGCTCTCTGATCATGTAGCCCAGGTGGGTATGACCCTGACCCTGAGTAGCATCCTGCCTCACCAAGAATGATACCTCAGTATAAAGAAAAAAATGATCAATTTCAACAATTGGCTAAGTTTCTGGTGACATTCAAAGGGGATCCCATGTCTGTCAACCTGGGATGACATGCTCGACAAGCCACGTTGCTTCACAAGAGACGGTTTGCACCTGTCACCCCTAGGCTTTCGAATACAGGCCAAGGCTCTTGCTGCCCCCATAGTGCCTTTTTTAGGCAAGGCTCAAAAGTCAAACCCACCTCCATAAACAGCACAAATAAAAAAATGAGGGTTATGCTACTCAATGCCAGGAGTTTAAATCTCAAAATGCATGCACTTGAAGCACTCCTCAGTATGGAGAACGTCAACATTTGTGCAGTAACTGAAACCTGGTCCAAGGCTCCAGAGAGCACTCCAGCACTACCAGGCTACAACTCATACCACACATTTCGGCCACAGAACATGGACCAAAACACAAAAGGAGGGGGTGTATCCATATTCATCAAGGATACCTACACCTTCAGGTTAGTGGCACAGCATGATACCTCTGAGATCATATATGTACAACTAACATCGAGCAAATCTGCAGTGCAAATTGTGGCCTGCTACAGATCACCCTCCATGACCCAGGACCACCACTCTGCCTTTCTGGAGACACTGGAAAACATGAAGGTCCTACCAAACACCCTGATATTGTGCGATTTCAATTACCCTACCATTAACTGGGAAAACTACTTGAGTACAAACTCTCAGGCTCAGTGCCTCCTGGAATTTATCAACTCAAATGCCCTGGATCAGCTGGTAAACTCCCCTACCATAGGTGAAAACATATTGGACCTGGTCATCACCAACATGGGCGACAGGTGTTCCGCACAAGAGGTCAACCTGTCACTGGTTAGATCAGACCATAAACTAATCACTCTGGATGTCCACACCTCACTACCATCCCCAACCAAGGAAACCACAGTGAAAAACTTTTCTAAAGCAAACTTCACCTTACTTAAGAGAGAGGTGGTAAGTTTCACATCCTCCATGCTAAAGGATAACGCTGCCCAAGATGCAGAATCCTTTACAAATGTACTCTATGAGCACCTACAAGGATGCATGGATTGTGCCATCCTTAGCAAATCCATGATTCATTCCCCTAAGAGAAGGAAACCAGTCTGGTGTACCCCTGCCATAAACAGGTTATACAATAAAAGGAGGAAACTAGTTCAGAAAAAAAGCAAATCCCAAGAAGGAAAGACATCCCTGATCAGTATCAGTAAGAAACTAAGGTCCCTCATAAAATCATCCAAGGCTAACTTCGAAAGAAAAATAGTCAAGGATTTGAAAGATAACCACAAAGCCTTCTTTAGCTATGTCAAGAATCTAAGTGGCAACTCACAGATATGCTCTGAGCTAGTGCAAAATAGCACAAAATATACTGAACCTACTGATATTGCCAACATCATGGCAGATAGATTCAGTACAAACTTCACCCCCCCCTCTCACCTCCAAAAGGGCCCACAACAATACCGGAAAAGTGTAGTGTCCTGGAAATCACAGGTGCACAGGTGAAGACAGCCCTTTCAAAAGCCAAAAACACAGCATCAGTGGGGCTAGATGGTGTCCCAGGATGCGTCTTGCATGAACTACAGAACGAACTAACCCCCACCTAAACACGGTGTTCAACCTCAGCCTCTCCATAGGCTATGTGCCCATAGTATGGTGCACAGCAATGGTTATTCTGCTCCACAAAGGAGGGGCCACAACTGACCCTGGTAACTATCGCCCCATAAGCCTGACTAGCCTGGTCTGCAAGGCTATGGAAAGCATCATTATGGAACTCATTAACAAAGACACGGGGAACCTCCAAATACTTGACCCTACCCAGTTCGGCTTTGTTAAGGCAGATCATGCCTACTAAACCTGGTTGACTTCTTTGAGACAGTCACCAAGGCCATAGACGAGGGAAAGGTGGTTCACACAGCCTACCTTGATCTCGCCAAGCCGTTCGATACCATTCCTCACTCAGATATTATAGAAAAACTCACCAGCCTGAACATAAACCCCTACGTCACAAGATGGGTTGCCAACTGGCTTTCAGACAGACGTCACGCAGTAAGAATAGCAGGCTCCAGGTCGGACTCTAAACCAGTCACAAGTGGTGTCCCGCAAGGCTCGGTCCTGGGACCTTTACTGTTCGGCATATACTTCTCAGAAGTACAGGCAAACACAGGAGGACTATGGCTAACCAAGTTCGCCAATGACTGCACACTGGGAGCCATAACTGACTCTCTGGCTGACATGGACATCCTCCAAAAAGACCTTACTGAGACAGACACCTGGTGTCAAAGTCATGGCCTCAAGCTAAATGCCAAAGAATGCATAGTCATTCCATTTGGGAAAAACAAAACACCCACGAATTACCACATAGGTGGCAGCCCCCTTAATACAGAAGAGGTAATAAGAGATCTGGGGACCCAGGTAGATAGTAATCTCTCCTTTGACAATCATATTGCCAAAGTAGTTAGGAAATCCTTCTATGTGGCCCATCTAATTACTAAAGGGTTTGCATCTAGAAATAAAGAGGTTATAGTGCCCGTCTACTCATCACTCATCACTCATCAGACCAATCATAGAGTACAATACCCCATTTGGGATGTACCTCACAAGACACTTCCAACAGCTGGAAAGACCACAAATGTACCTCACCAAGAGGATTACTGGCCTCAAACATATGTCCTATGAAGACTGACTGAAAAAACTCCGCCTGTACTCAGTGGCATATGGCTTACTCAGAGGTGATCTCTGCCTGACTTACAAAGCCATGTTCAACTCGGAATTGATGGACATGCTCCACCTAAAGAAGTCCAAGTCACAGCGAGCCACACGCTCTAGTGAGCTAAACCTCACCACAACAATAAATAGAACATGCTGGAGGGATAAATTCCTGTCACAGAGACTCCCCATGCTTTGGAACAAAATTCCTAACTACATTAGGCAGAGACCCTCACTAACACTCTTCAAGAGAAACCTTGACGAGTGGATGGGTAACAGAAAATACACCCCTGGATCACTTCATTAGCTCTGCTTGACAGAGGCTCAGTTAATTAATCAATGGGGTGGAGAAAGCCAACACCGTCTGGCTAGGCTTATAAATGCCCTCGGGCAGATAGCCTAGTACCTACCTATGAACTTATGAACCTATGAACTATGTGAATTATTTGAAGTGGAGTAGAGCAGTGTTAATTGTGTACTACCGTGATCTAAATTTCCTGCATGGCTCCTAGGCTGCCCACAACAAATACAGACAAAGGATGAGGTCTATGCAACTTGTAGCAGATACCTAGTATTGTGACCTTACTGAAGATTGTTAAGTTGAAATTAAAATGTTTAATATAGTAAGTCAGTCCAGCATTTATTTCACATTTATGTATTAAGTACTGTACAGACAATAGCAAGATAGTGTGTTGAAAAGCCTGCTTATGTATTTAGACTGTCAGCAAAACTTAGCATATGTTTCTATTTCTTTATAGTTTTCCAGACATACAATTTGGTACAAAGGGAAAGATCTACCAGGGAACATTCATAAGAAGACAGCAACTGCTTTCCAGATCAAAGGGTAATTGTACATTTTATCTGAAAGAATTATACACACTCATTAGCACTTGTTAATTAATAGGTTAAATAGTGGTGGCGCACATTGTTTTCCTGCTGTGTAAGAATTCTCAGCATTGTGGGATCTCAGAAGAGTGGACAAAGATGTTGTGGCCAGCCTCTAGTGTGTGACATAAAAGGTTGAAATGCTGACCACAACTCAGACAACAAAAGATTAAATTGCTCTTTGGGCAATGCGGTAAATGGGAGTGAGTGGTATACACTAGCTACTCCATAATGGAGGAAGGGCATGGTGCCTTCAGAGGTGACTGCTCCCATACAAGCAGAGGCTTACAGGATAACAATGGCCATAACTAGAATATGCAGACTTGGGAATTCCAAGCCTGCAGTGGTAGCATTCATGAGCATGTCTGTGGGACTAAATGCAGGTAAGGGTAGGGGCCCTGGATTCCCAGCTATTATTCAGTGCTTGTATTAGCCACGTAGATATGGGGTTAGGCATTAAAATATAAATGCCCCCATAGTTTGTGTCCTAAGAGAAGTAGGTCTAGAGGAGGGGAACAGCAGTGAGTAGCTTTCCTGCATGGGGACAGTTAGGGTTTGTCCTGAATCATGAGTATCTCTGGTTTAGAAGAATTAAGCCAAACCTTAAGGCAGTTAGACCACTGGGAGAAAGACAGCCTTCCTTGGTATCAAGGCTGAATAACAGTCATGGTCAGGGGTATAAATACTTCCTTAGCTGCTTGGATGGTAGCACCCAGTGATCAAGTCTCTAATGTTCTTAGGACATTTTGGAGGGGGTGATGGTCAGCAGGTATTGAGGGAAAAGTACCTAGGCAAAAAAATGAAGAGGTGTTGCTGGTATTATATACATGGTCTCGCAGGAGTTGGCTCCCAGCAGCAGTAATGTCTTGCATGAGTATGAGCTCATCTGATTGGGACTCTATCTGACTGCAATGGTGGTCTTTCAACAAGGCACTGAATGGCATCCTGTTCTATTCCAACTCCAGGCAGTTTCACATGGGAACTTTTTAATATGGGTGACAGTTTCATGTGGGAACTTTTTGTTATGAATAAAAGTGGCATAAATATGTTACATAATGTTAGAACTTCAGCATTATTCAAGTGCTTAGTCTTAAATACTTTACATAAATATCAATAGAATGATGGAATTTTGCTATCCAAATATAAATTGTGTTTGTACATACATCTCTCGATGTGTGTGTGTGTGTGTGTGTGTGTGTGTGTGTGTGTGTGTGTGTGTGTGTGTGTGTGTGTGTGTGTGTGTGTGTGTGATTATAGTTGTTCTTATAAAAACATAAAGCATGCAAGATAGATGATGTCAGCTAAAAAAATGGAGAAATAAACAGAACAAACTGGCAGCCACTAAAATACTGGCCCATAGATAAAATCAGTCAGCATGAATAACACCAAAAACTTGGATTCATAAAGTATTTCAAAATGAGCATGAGAAAATGAACTGAAAACTGTATTCTCCATTCAGAATAATTCAGGCTCCTCATCCATGTGAAGCAGAGTCCCTCCCTAACCCAATTCAAGTGCAACTTGGACAATTGGATGGGAAACCAGAAATTCATCCCTGGTTTGGCACCTATGTCTCTAATGGACACAGGTAATCAGCAATTGATTCAGCTCCCAGGCCCATGCTTACACTTAACAAGGGTATCAGAACTTGTCAGAGATTTGGGATGTATGGCTAGGCTTAGAAAGGCCCTTATGGTCATTAGCCCAGTAAACACCTATGAACCTATACATTATTTTAGAATGTGTTTAATTATGAAGAAAACAGATCACCAAACCATAAACCCAATCAGAAACCTTCACTTATCGAATGCCCTGCTCATAGAATACTCCTGGTGAATACAACTACCAGCCACTGAATAGTACTGCTGCAGCTTGTAGTTACCGACACAGAGATCATGCACGTACTGAGAAGAGGAAATCAACAGTATTACATTGTATCAGCTTTTAAATCTTTTTTTGTGTGATCTCAGAGTCAGTAGACAGCACCCCCAATGGTATTAAAAGGAGTAACAGGAAATTTCAGAATTCATTTTTTTTTTGTTTGTCTTTTTCGAAGGGTTGAGTACTTCTTCTTTGGAATACCATTGATAGTATGTCACTGCTGTAGTACAAACGTACAAGCAGTTTCTATTATTTAATGGCATGAGACTAGCATTTTTAAGTACAGCAGTACTGAATAGAGTAATAATGTTGCCCAGATACATGCTACATGCAAATACATTTCATGTGCAGATCTTTCTTTATATATATATATATATATATATATATATATATATATATATATATATTTATATATATATATATATATATATATATATATATGTATATGTCATTTTAATATCATTTTGCATATTGCTCCATATCTTAGAGATTGTCTGTAGTTAGCATTAGCAGATGGTTGTTATTCTACCTTACACAAAATTGGACATGAATGGCATAAATAAACATGCCCAGGAATTTATTAAAGATTCTAGCATGAGTCATATATGACTCATGCTAAAAAGGTCCTTCACCCATAATGTACCCATTTACTATTCAGAGACACATTAGCCACAATGAGGTAAGACCTCATTAATGGCTAATTTTTATGTCTCTAAATCACATTTACTACCACATTGCTGATCTGTATGTTGTGGTAGTAAACTGCTGTTCATTTAGGCAGTGGCAGTACACCCCCCCACTCCCCCCCACACACAGCATGAACACAAACATGTTCACAAGCACACACACACACACACACACACACACACACACACACACACACACACACACACACACACACACACACACACAAACTGTCCACATACCCATCCCTAACTTGTCTGCTCTCCAGTTGCTCCCCCCAACTCCATAACAGTTGAAATGGCATGTATCTATTATGCCCTGATGGTTAGTGTGCCCCCCACTCCTAATCTCCATACTACTATTGGTGATCTTACAACACTTTAAGAATAATCCCTGGTGGTCTATTACCCCCATCCCCATACTGCTGTTGCTGCTATTATGGCATTTCTAATCATGGTAATCCCTTGCATCTAGTGGTTCTCCTCACCCATGATCCCTGTTGTGCTGTCAGTGCCATTAAGGTACTCTAAGTGTAATCCCTGGTGGTCTGCTAGTTCCCCACCTCCCTCTGATCCATGTAGTACTGTTGCTGCCATTATGGCTGTTGAATACCACGGTGTGGTAGAGACAGCCATGCTGATCTATGCAGCTGAGCGATTTCTTGATTCACTTGGCTGTGTAGATGCCCTCCTGGAGGTAGTTTTGAGGAGAAAGTGTATGGCTAATTAGAATATGTCTCTTCCTCTAGAATATCTCATTGATATTCAGTATGGCCATAGGACCAGCCCTATGTGGTGCTGCATGCCATTAGGGCAGTTGCTGATTTGAGGACAGATTCCATAATATGTAGATGAAGATGTACACATTGTGGTACCTTCTTGAATCTGCACATGGTGTAGTTTAAAAGTATGTGATTAGGCTCACATATCATGCTTCTGTTAGGAATGACAGAGGTATGATCGTTTTATAGACGTGACTCCAGTTGCATTTCACCTGTAACAGTGACATTATTAGTTTTCTATCCCTGCAAACAATAAGTGTTAGACTACATTTCACTCATTAATCATGCAGACTTCCTTTGCATGAATGATCAGTACAGCCATATATCATAAATTGTGGAAGGCCACCACATAGTACAGTACAGTACAGCTGCAAAACCTGACATTTATGATAGAAGCATAGCTAGGATGTGGCAATGGACAGCTGCCTCAGGTGCTGATTGCTTGGTAGTTTAGTAATGGAATTAATTTCTGCACCAACATTTCTGAATACAGATACAGAAATTAATTCCAGTACTGATTTTCTTCTTTTACTGCTGAAGTGCTTGTTACAATGATTCATGTATAATTCAAGCTGTAACCACTTGCTACATGCTTTAAAATAGGAGGGCTTTTTTTTTTTTTTACTCTCAACATGGATTTAAGGGGCATAGAGAACCTATAGGATACAAATGGATTTATGGACTTTTTTGTTTTTGTTTGTTCTTCCACTTTAAGTTGAAGAATGCTAGATCAGCAGATGGTATCAGGAGCAATATGAGCGAGTTACAGCTGTGTAACATCTCTACTACAATAAACATAAGTCTGTGAAATTAGTCTATTTTAGCTGTATTTGTCTCTTAAAATTATTGCTAAATGACACCTTATGCATTTCAGGACTGTAGCAATATATTTAATGACTCCTTTGCAACTCCTTCTACTACACAATTGAATTATACATTTAGTGTTATGGCATGCTTTTGAGCATGTTTTCTGGAATTGCTCTACATACAAGAAATTGAACAACAGTTGCGTAGCTAGTTCAGGGTGAGGGGTCAACTACCTCAGGCGCAAAGTGTTGGGGGTGCTATCAGCCAAACTGGATCTTTCTTTAATGCAGTAAAAGCTGTATTGCATTTGATGTCCAACCTGAGCATTGTAGCTCTACATGAGTGACTTAAACTGTAGCAAATAACTTGCTACATTTCAAAACAAAAAAAAATAATTTACAAAAACCTGAATGCTGCAGCTCTCCATGCCGGCAAGGTATAAACTGTAGCAATTGCTTTCTACATTTGTAGAGGCAGTTTGCTGCAGTTTAAGAAGGAATTCTTTTTTAAACTAAATCATGAGAACTGTAGTTCTCCATGCTATAAACTTTAGCAACTGTTTGCTACATTTGTAGCAGGCAATTTGCTACAGTTTATACCCTGCCTGCATGAGCGCTGTTGCACTCTATGCAGCAGGGTGTAAACTGTAGCAACTGTTTGCTATGTTTGTAGAAAATAGTTTCCAATAGTTTAAAATACGCAATTATGTTGAAGGAGGGTTGGGCAGGGAAACAGAAACAAGACCTAAATGGCTGGGGCAGAGGTGAGTGCTGGTCCATAGTACTGGCACAGAGCACTGGTTGGACAAGGTATGCTTCTGTTGAAGAATAAAAAGTATACTTGCAGCAGGGATAGTATTTTCAATATAACAGTCATTATATTTTCCTAAGCCCCCAGGTTAGTCTCCAACAGTCTCACATTTTATTTGTCCCAGTTTTAATTATGTATTTCACTCTACTATGTTACCCTGGAATTCCCAATGACACCCCAAAGTCCACTCCTTTGAATGCCAAAACTACATGACAGTTACTATGAAAAACACTTTCAGCAATCAGAAAACAAAAACAAGGTGTTTTTTTTTTTTTTTTTCAGGGGGAAAGTTTCTCCCCAAACCCTCCATGTAGAAGAGTAGCCTTTGTGCACCTTAACTTATAAATGCTACCTCCATGGTCACACAACACTGAGAAAGAGGAAAAATTCATACTGGTCAGATGCCCAGGTGAGAGCTGCTCTCTCTAAAGCAAAAAACACAGCATCAATGGGACTGGACGGTGTCCCCGGCTGTGTGCTACACGAACTCAATGAGGAACTAAACCCACACATAAGGCTGCTGTTTAATCTTAGCCTTACTACAGGATACGTACCCAAAGAATGGCGTACGGCAACTGTGGTCCCACTCCACAAAAGCGGTGCTTCTACGGACCCTGGAAATTACCGCCCCATAAGCTTGACGAGCCTTGTCTGCAAAGCTATGGAGAGGATCATAATGGAACTCATAAATAAAGACATTGGGGACCTACAGACACTGGATCCTACCCAATTTGGCTTTGTCAAGGGCAGATCCTGCCTCTTGAACTTGGTCGACTTTTTCGAAACAGTCACTAAGGCAATTGATGAGGGTAAGGCATTTCACACAGCCTACCTTGACCTAGCAAAAGCGTTCGACACAATACCCCACTCGGGCATCATAGAAAAGCTCACCAGCTTAGATGTAAACCCATATGTCACAAGATGGGTTGCAAACTGTCTCAAGGACAGAGCCCACAGGGTTAGAGTTGCTGGTGCCATGTCAGACTCTAAGCCGGTCACGAGCGGTGTCCCACAGGGCTCAGTCCTGGGCCCCCTCTTGTTCAGCATTTATTTTTCTGAAGTGCAGGCAAACATAGGGGGATTGTGGCTGACAAAATTTGCAGATGACTGCAAACTGGGCACCATAATTGACACTCCATCAGACACAGACATCCTCCAGAGAGGTCTCATAGAAATGGATAACTGGTGCCAGAGTCATGGCCTTAAGCTAAATGCCAAAAAATGTATAGTCATACCCTATGGGAAAAACAAGGTAACCCCTAATTACCACATAGGTGGTAATACATTAAACACGGAAGACGTTATCAGGGACCTGGGGACCCAAGTTGACAGTAAGCTCTATTCAGTCGCATACCGTCTGCTCAGAGGTGATCTGTGCCTGACATACAAGGCCATGTCCAACCCGGAATTAATGGACATGCTCCACCTCAAAAAATCCAAAGCCACCAGAGCCACGAGAGCAAGAGACTTAAACCTCAACACGGATATAAATAGGACGTGCTGGAGGGACAGATTCATCACCCAGAGACTCCCTACACTATGGAACAGAATCCCAGTCCATGTGAGGCAGAGCCCCTCACTGACTCTGTTCAAGAGAAATCTTGACGAGTGGATGGGGGATCGTATGTTTAGCCCGGGAATCATCTCTGTGTCACTGCTGGACAGAGGCACAGCAAACTAATGGGTATAGTATTCTCATCCTAAGGGGTGGTAAAAGCCACACACAGTCTGGCTAGGCTTATAAATGCCCTAGGGCAGATAGCCTAGTATGAACCTATGAACCTATGAATGTGGTTTTCAGCATAACCATTTAGCAGTATTTATATTTGCACTAATTTCTGCCAATGAACTGTCATGTTTCCCCACCCCTACCAAATGTCCATGCTAATCCTGTTGGTTATGTATGCAGCGTATGACTACTTAAGTGCACTTTCCAATTAATCAGCTAGATTATTGCATATGTATACCCTTGCACTATTTTTATTTAGAGTTAGTCTCTTTCTTTTTCTTTCTTTATTTCTTTCTTTATCTGCTATGCTTGCTACAAAACATAAAAAACTGTCTATCCCCCCTTCAAAAAAAAGTGAACAACACCACATTTGCATATTTAATATCATAAGTAGTTACTAGGCAATTAGTCAAGGAAGCCTTTGAAGCGTCCCAATTTCCCAAAGCACTATCCGGTTAAATGACTTGCTCAGGATCACACAGTAGGCAAACAAAGGCTGAGGGAATCAAACCCTGTACCACAGGAAGCTACTTATTAACAGCTCATTGCCTTAATCCTCTGAGATAACTACCAGACTATCAGCTCTCATTCCTCTCTCTCAGCCTCATAGAATCCCTTACTTAAATTATGGTACCTCTTTTTCACTGTCCTATTACAACTATTTTACTAGTGTTGTCTGCATTGTGCACTGAGAAACAAAACACACTACATCGAATGACAATATAGTTATAAAACATATTGCATATTATGCATTGATGGTTCTGGTTGTGAAAAGAACATGTTGACTCTTCAGGCAGGGTAATGAGGTTGTAAATGGTATAATGTCAGCCACTGACTCTGCAAAATAATGTGAAAACTACAATATTGGTCTGTGTAAGTAATGTCTCAATAATGCAGGTAATAAATCTGAGGTTGAGTTGTAAAGTTTGTTTGCTTGTTTGTTTGTTTTATGTACTAGATGCTATTGTTCTGGACTCGTGGTGGTGGCAAACAATGTGTTAGATTTTAAAGAATATAGTTTGTGGGTTTTGTTAAATTCCCTTGAAACTGCCGGTATTAATGCACATTAATGTTAACGTTGTCTTAAAGAATGCTTTCCTTTATCATTAGCACTGGCGTATATAAGAGGTCTACAGTTGTACCCACACGACTGCATTTACTCTTATATAAGTCAGTAGTTTGATTTTCATTTTGTTCAAAGAAGTCTTGTTTGTTTTCAACAGACAAAATGACTACATGTCTAATAAAATCAGTCCCATTCTGTCTACAATTTGTAAGCTGTGTGCAACCAATCATGATCACTAGTTATAGGTAGCTTACAATCTGTTTGGCAAAATTCTGTTTTTAAGGAAGTTTAACTATTTTTTAAATACAGAATATTTTGACAGATTACAGTCGATGCACAGTTAACAATAATTTAACGACAGCTTGTAAGCTAACATTTTTAAAGATTCATCCCACTAAATAGTTGGTACTCAAGGCAGGTACCATGTGCACCCATCCTTCTTATGGTACTGAGGCTGGCTATCATAGCAGGGTGCCTGTTGAAAGTCTGAGGATTGTTACTGTGATCCTTGGAGCAGTAAGAATTTCAATGCAAATGGGGAAATATGCATGCAATCCAGAACTGCAGTATGTCAGGGTATTCTCCCCGATATTGTAGTTGGTATATGCAAGTATCATGAATTTATAAGGTAATTCCTTCCACATTGCGAGTGCATGGGGATAGGAGGCATCTTCAATTGCAAATAAGACTTCAAAAGTATAACAGTGACCTTTGTATTCAGTGCTTTTTGTCAACTTGCACCTTCTTTTTCAAAGTATAGCAACTGGCTCATGCTTACCAAAAGCTCCTTATTGCTGACTCACAATGATTCAATATATAAGAGTTGCAAGCATTTACTGAACTTGGAGGTTACAGTCTCACCTCAGAATATATTCAGTAAGCAAAGTTCACATGCATGCATGCACAGACACCCCCCATAGCTAGTCTCCATACCTCTAAGAGTCACAGGGGTACGGACCCCAAGGCCTTAAAGCCCACTGTGATTGCATCTATCCACAGCAATGTTTAAGTAATAGGTAAATCTATCTTCAGGTACAGGCAATTATCCTCACCATGCTGAATAAGAATAGGATAACAGCAGTCTTTTCTGTGGCCGGGATCCAGGATGTAACAAGGACTCTTACATCCCTCTATCCTGAGAAATATGACTGTGACATGGTAGTGGTCCAGGGGTGAATGACCTTAGGCGCTCTACCTAGAGGGACATGCAGGAGTATATTACTGAGCTTGCTAGGTATAGGTCTTGAGTGGTATTTTCCATTGCCCAAAAAGATGCCAAAATTCAAAAACAGAATCATTGGTTATCATTAATAATTTGCTATTTAGCCAATGTTATTCTAGGGAGGCTACTGGCTAAAATCTTTACTACCCCCATATTGCCTTTTTAGACAGCATCCATCTGCTTGACATTCTAACCTAGTAAATTCTAATTTGAAACACATGAAAGTAGATCTGCTCAACACAAAGAGTCTCCTCAACAAATGCCTGAATTTCATGCTATCCTGAAGCGCACATTCATATTTGTGTGGTTATACAGACAGACACAGTTTAAAGCAATGATAGTACTACTGCTCTTCCTGGGTTTAGTGCTTGTCATGTGTTTATACCTACTGGCAGTTGTGGGGTTTGTAGAAGTCCGAAGCATAGGTACCAGCCTTGGGAATAAATCAGATGAGAATTACAGCAGGATTTATTTAGGTCATTAAGTAACTGAAGAATGTTTACTTTTGAGGTGTCCCTGGACACGGATATATGCAGTAGAAGTGCTACCAGTTTTAAAGGAAAGGTCACTGACTTATGGTCTGATTAAACAAAGGAAGATGATATGAAAGGAGGTGTGAAGGAAGTGGCTATATTTGAGAGGACAAGATCAAGGACGCTGTGGCCCCTAGGAGGATGGTTAAGTATTTGTACAAGGATGCATTTATAATGTCAAGGAAAAATTGGGCATGCTGACCATTTATCAATAAACTGGGTGACCTACACTGCTAAGGAAAATAAGGCTCATATCCCTATGCCCCCCCCCACAATGTGGAGTAAACATCCACAACATGTCAAGCTAAATAGAACCCTTGCCACATTCTAGGTAAACCTAGATAACTGGGTGGACAACTTCATATTCTCCTCTGATCTGTCCTCTGTTGCCTCCTTGAGGCTGGAGGGAACTTTTCAATATGGATTATTGGCTAGGCTTAAAATAGTCTGCAGACTGACTGCCTGCTACTTACATACAAACCTAGGAGTTAAATGCATTGATCACAGTACTGCGTCTTGTACTTTCCAATAGGGATCCAACTGAATGGTGGTCTGAATTAAAAAAAAATGACATGATTACAAATATGCAATAAAATGTTTTAGACTGAGCATCACTTCTAATTCCATTAAATACTTATGAATAGTCCTGCATATTTAACACAAAGGCTTATGAATACTGATAAGCATGTTAGCAAAAGCCTCCATGGACATACTACATGTAGCTTAGCTTACAGACCGAGCTTTGAATGGACATTTGTTATTGTACACTCCAGGGCAGACCAAGATTTAAAAAGACATTTGTCATTGTACTCTTCAGCATAAAAATGATCTCAGCGGTGAGAATGAGTTTTCTAATGCAAGTATCTGACTCTGGTTGCAAGTAATGTGGATATATTTTTACTAGAGAGTCTGTTGGGCATCCGTCTTGCTGATACCCTTAACTTCAGGTCAGTTTTTTTTTTAATTATTTAAGTTTGCTTCATATCTAATCAGAAGCCTTCCTAAAATAAATACTTTTTAACTGTTATGCATTTTACTACTGCAGCACTGCCACGTGTATATATTTTAGAAAAAAAGTTCCTCCTAAACATAGACCATAATCCTTTAGAGATATTATCAAATAATGCAAAACCAAAACCATCTATAAGTACAGGGAGATGGGCTCTAAGATTACAATCCTCTCAAGTTAAAGTGTAATCCAGAAAAGAAAAAAAGAGAAAATTCTTAAATTTCTCTACAGAGATCCATAGGATCATAGGAACTTACTAGGTTATTGGCCCTGAGGCCCTTACAAGCCTAACCAAGAATGTTGCCCATGTTTTGACAAGTCAGCACCCGATGCCTCAGTCCAGCAGGGGACACAGGTGGAATTCCATGGGTGCATTTTCTGTTCCCCATCCAGTTATCCAGGTTACAATTAAAAAGAATTAATGCAGTACTTAGTTTGACATGGAGAGGGAGTCTATTCCACAGATGGGGGGAGTCTCTGGGACACAAATCTGTCCCATCAACAAGTCCTATTGATGTCACAGACCAGGTTGAAGTCATAGGTGCAGTTTACTCAAGTGGAGCTTGACTTGCAGATATGCAGCAGTCCCATCAAGGCGGGGTCTGAGATTGCTTTGTATGCCAGGCAGAGATTACCTCTTTGAAGTCTGTATAAGACTGAGTAGAGGGACAGGGCTTTTAGCCTATGTATGTAGGGTAGATGTTTGAGGCCCTGGATTCTCCTGGTTAGGAACCTCTGTGGACTCTCCAGCTGCTGCATGTGCTTTGTGAGGTACATGCCTAAATGGGCATTGTACTCGATAATGGGTCTTATAAGAAGAATACATGGATGTTATGACCTCCTTGTCCCTGGATGAGATACCCTTACTGATGGGGTGGGCCATGTAGAAAGCTTTCCATACAATGGAGGTAATACAGTGGTCAAAAGTCAGTTTGCTATCAACCTAGGTGCCCAAGTCCCTCATGACTGATTGTATGCTTAGGACCTTGTTATTAATGTAATAATTTGTGGAGACATCACTGTCCCCAAAGGGGATGATGAGGCATTTTTTGGCACTCAGTTTGAGGCCATGTTTCTGGCACCAGTCATTTGTTTGGGTGAAACCCTGTTGGAGGATGTCCACATCACTGGGGGAATTTATGACAGCACCTAGCTTGCAGTCATCTGCAAACTTGGTCAGCCATAGCCCACTGGTTTTGGCCTGCATCTCAGAAAAGTATATCCCAAACAACAGAGGCCCCAAAAGTGACCCCTAGAGTACACTGTTCATTACATGTCTACTGCTTGAGGTGGTTTCCCCTGTTTTGACTAGGTGGGCTCTATTAGTGAGCCGGTTAGCTACCCATCTGGTGACATAAGGATGATGCCTAGTTGAGAAAGTTCATCTATTATGCCAGAGTGGGGAATAGTACTGAAGGCTTTGGCCAGGTCAAGGTAGGTGATGTGCACAGTCTTCCCCTCATCCATGGCTTTGGTTACTGTCTCAAAGAAGTCAACTAAATTTAACAGGCGTGACCTCTCCTTGATGAAACCAAACTGTATGGGACTGAGTGTTTGGAGGTTGCCAATGTCCTTGTTAATAAGGTCCTTGATAATCCATTCCATGGCCTTGTAGATCAGGCTGGTTAGGATGATGAGTCTATAATTTTCTGAATTGATGGATGTTCCACATTTGTCCAAAGGGATGACAGTGGCTGTCCTCCACTCGGCTGTGACCAAGCCGGTACTCAGGCTTTGGTTGAATAGGGTGTCTAATGGTGCTGCTTGTTCCTGCCTGAGTTCATAGAGGATGCAGCCTGGGATGTTATCTGGTCCCATGGAGGCTATATTTTTGCCTTTGAGAGGGCAATGATGACTTGTTCCCTAGAGATAAGGGTGGAGGGGCACAGGTGCTGGGGATGTCCTGATTTAGTGATGGGGAGGACAGAGGGGTGAAGTTTTCACTGAACCTGTCTGTCAGTGGGTTGGATATATCTACAGCATTTGTGTATGTGGTGTCCGTGACCAGCAGTTCTGAGCAGATCTTTGAGATTGTGGACATATGTGAAGAAGGCCTTATGATTGTCTTTAGAAGATGTGGCTAGTTTGGACTCAAAGTTTGCTTTGGAGGATTTCACTAGAGCTCTTATCTGCTTGGTCAGGCTAAGGAGAGATTGCTTCCAGTTAGGCAGCTGCTCCTTCTTGGTCCTGGTCAGCAATTTTTTCCTTTTATTATAGAGTTTATTTATTGCAAATGTCCACCAGACAGGATTACTCTTCCTTGAGAAGGATGAGTTTGTCCTGTTGGATATTCCTGATTCCATGCAGCTACATAAATGCTCGTATAGTACTTTGGTGTAGGTTTGGACATATGTGGCAATCCATATGGAGGAGGAAATGCTGTGAAGCTGTTTATACCTTCTCTCAGTAGGCTGTAATCAGCTTTGGAGAAGTTTTTTTGTTTGATCGTAGATGGGTGGGGGTCAGGGGAGATGGTGACTTTGAAAGTCACGGCTTTCTGGTCAGATCTTACCAGGAAGAATGACAATGTAGGGATACTGCAGTGGTTACTCATGTTGGTTAATACCAAGTCCAAGATATTGTCACCTCTTGTGGGGGTATTGACCATCTGGTCCAAGGCATTTGCATTGACAAAATCAAAGAATCTCTGGGGATTTGTATTTTGGCATGAGTAGTTCTTCCATTCTATGGCAGGATAGTTAAAGTCACCCAGGATCAGGGTAAAGGGTTGAATCTTTATAGATTTGAAGAGGTCCAGATAGGTGGAGTGGACATCTTGAGTCAAAGTTGGAGGCCTGTAGCTATCAATGATTTAAATTGGGGTCTTGTCAATGGTTAACTGCACCTAGAGTGTCCCCTATGTGTCATACTGTTTGACCAGCCTGGAGGTATGTACATCTTTAATTATATTGCAACTCCACCTCCTTTTGAATTGCTGCCCATGGTTTAGGTTCTGAATGTAAGACATGATGAGTAACCTGGCTCTCCACAGCTTTGAACAAGTTTTCTGTGACTGCAGAAATGTCAGCATCTTCCAGAGTTAAGAATTATTGCAGTGAGTGGAGTTTCATGTATAGACTCCTAGTGTTTAGCAGCATTACCTTTCATTTGCATTTTGATGAAATTTTCATGTTGGTAGTTTTAACATCATGGCATTGCCTAAAAAAGGCACTATGGGGAAGGCAACAGCCTTTGCCAGAAGCTTGAAGCTCATTGAAGACAGATGCAGGTAATCTTTGGAAAAGCATTGTGGTCTGTCGATCATGTCTTCCCAGGCTGTCAGGTACTGGATTCATTGGAATGACACCAGAAACTAAGCCAATTGTTAAAATCAATCATTTTCTGTTTGTATTGAGGCATCATTCTGGGTGATGGTAGAATGCTGCTTAAGGCTAGAAACATACTTGCCTGGGACATGTATTCAGTGAGCTCAGTTATGTCTCTCTTCATATAGTCCAGGGAGGTACGCCTCAAGTCATTCACACCAACATGGATCACAGTACAAGGACAAAATGATTGACTTCAACAATTGACTAAGCTTCTGGTATCATTCAAAAGGGATCCAGTATCTGTCTGCCTGAGACAACATGATCGATAGACCATGATGCTTTGCCAGAGATGTCCTGCATCTGTCACCCCTGGATTCTAGATACTGACTAAGGCTCTTGCCACCCCTATAGTGCCTTTTCTAGACAAAGTTCAAATGACAGACCCACCACCATAGCAGGTACAAGCAAGTAAAAACTGAGGGTAATGCTACTCAATGCTAGAAGTCTAAACCTCAAAATGCACTCACTCGAAGCACTCCTCAATATGGAGAACATCGACATCTGTGCAGTAACAGAGACCTGGTTCTAGGCTCCAGAGAGCACACCTGCATTGCCAGGCTATAATTCATACCACAAATTTTGACCACCTAACCTGGGCCGAAACACTAAAGGAGGAGGAGTGTCCATATTCATTAAAGATATCCACACTTTCAGGCTAGTTGCTCAACATAATGTATCTGAAATTATCCAAGTGCAACTAACACTGGGAAAGACTGCAATCCAGGTTGTAGCTTACTACAGATCCCCCGCCATGCACCAGGATGCCCAATTCATGTTCCTCGATATTCTGGATAATATTCGGGTACAACCCAATACCCTAATAGTGGGAGATTTCAACTACCCCACCATCAACAGGGAAAACTGCTCAAGTACTAACTCATTAGCTCAACACTTTCTGGAATTCATAAATTCTAATGCCCTGGATCAGCTTGTCCATACCCCCACCAGGGGCAGCAATATCCTGGACCTGGTCATTACCAACATGGGTAACTGATGTTCCACTCCAGAGGTCAACTCCTCACTGGTCAGATCCAACCAATAGCTAATCACCCTAGACATCAATATTCCGCCTCCACCCCCCATTAAGGAAACCACCGTAAAAAACTTCGCCAAAGCCAACTTCACACTTCTTAAGACAGAAGTGGCAAACTTCACTACACCAGTGGAGATGGATAATAGAGGTACAACTGCTGAATCTTATATAAGTGCACTGTATAAACACATACATGAGTGTATGGATCATGCCATCCCCAGCAGAACTGGCCAACTGGCTCACTGATAGAACCCACACAGTGAAAGTAGTCGACTTCAGTTTTGTCTTCAAACTAGTAACAAGCAGAGTACCACAGGGTTCAGTCCTGGGTCCTCTCCTGTTTGGCATCTATTTCTCAGACATCTAGGCTAATACAGCAGGTCTTTGGCTAATAATGTTCATGGATGACTGCAAACTGGCAGCCATAATAGAATCACCAAATGATGTGGACATTCTACAAAGGGGCCTCACTGAGACTGATGCTTGGTGTCAAAGTCATGGCCTCAAGCTCAATGCCAAAAAGTGTATTGTCATCCCCTTTGAGAAAAACACTGTACCCATGAACTACCACATAGGCGGTAGACTACTTAACACTGAAAGTGTGATAAGAGACCTTAAGACACAGGTGGACACTAGTCTCCCCTTTGGCAATCACATCACCACAGTAGTCAGGAAATCCTTCTATATGGCACACCTCATCACTAAAGGGTTATAATTCAGGAACAAAAAGAGGTCATTGTTCCTTTCTACTCATACCTCATCAGACCCATCATAGAGTACAACCTCCTGTTTGGCATGTACCTCGCAAGACATCTGCAACAAGTAGAAAGGCCACAGAAATACCTCACTAAGAGGATTACCAGCCTCAAACAGATGCCATACACAGACTGCCTCAAAAAACTTGAGCTCTACTCCATCGCTTATCGCCTACTCAGAGGCAACCTCTACCTAACATACAAAGCCATGTCAAACCCTGTTCTGTTTGTCTTGACCTTTTATGTTGTTGTAATTTGCGGAGCTTTTCTCCCCGGGCCTCCACTAAAAATGGACATATATCCAGCTGGACTAGCCCGGTCAACAAATGTAAAATAAAAAAAATAAATAAATATGCTACATTTAAAGAAAACCTATCTCTCCCTGCCACATGCTCCAGGGACCTAAAGTTTGCCACTATAATAAACAGAACATGCTAGAGGGATAGACTCCTGTCCCAGAGACTTCCCATACTCTGGAACAGACTACCCATTCATGTCAAGCAAAGCCCCTCATTAGCCCTCTTTAAGAGGAATCTAGACAATTGGATGGGAAATAGGAAATTCCCCAGGGATCTCCTCTGTGGCTCTGCTCAACAAGGGAGCAAGAAAATAACCTTCTTGGGTGATGAAAGCCAGGAAACATCTTGGCTAGGCTTATATAGGCCCTAGGGCTGATAGCCTAGTACCTACCTATGAAACTATGAACCTATGACAGAGGCATAACCATACCTGTTGTTGAGAGACTTGAGTGCATGTGTGATATGGTGGAATCTGGCACCTGACAAACAACTAACTGACTTTCTTCTTATCCAGCCTGGTGATGGGCACAGCTCTGTATCTCACAATGGAGTCTCCTATGAATAATATGTTGAGCTCATGTTTAAGCCTTAGTGGCTGTGAGACACGGGTGGGTGGACTATGTGTGGTGTGTGGTGTGGTGGGCAGTGGAGTTTACTTGTGTTTTTTCCTCGGAGGTCTCTCTTGTTTGGGTATGCTTTTGTTGAGGACTTCTGCATTTGTGAGTGTGTATTGTGTAGGTGTGAGTGCTGTTTGAGGTGCGGTGTTTATGTTAACAACCTTGTCACTGCCAGATATACTGGATTGTGAGGGACAGAGCATAGACTCTAGATTCTTAATGTAATTACATCTCTCACAAATTGTTTTCCTTGGTGATATTAGTAGAGGGTTGTATGTGTACATGAGGCAGTTGCTGCACTGTCACAGGATGCCCATATCAACCAGACTGGCAGGAGAAACTGATGGAAATTGTTCATCCATATTTGTCAGAATCTGAGGAAGACAGGCCAGAGAGAGCTAAGGAGTTAATGGGTGGAAGGTCTAAGAGGAGTACTACTAGTTGACCATACAAGTTCTTCTAAGGGAATATTTGTAGCTGGAATACCTCACAATGGGTTAAAAACAGTGCAGACACAGTGTGTTGTGTGCAAACAAGCCCAAACCAGCTCAAATGCTGGGTTTACACACCACAAAAAATAAAAGATTTTAGTAACACAGAAATCTAGCCAATCCTGTTAGTCCCTGCTTTCTATACCAACTTGTGTCAGACAAGGTCCAGGCAGCCCTTCTACTTTCACTAGCAGAGGAGATAGGTCCCTACCAACACAAGATGGCTGCCAGAAACACAGAAAGCAAACACAAGATGGCTGCCAGAAACACAGAAGGCAAAAACAGCCCTGGATGCAGCAAACATTGCAACCAGACTATGCTACTCAATTTAAGGGTAGGAACACAGTACAACTCTTAAAAAAGCACAGATTAGCCACTCACAAACAAAAACAGAACTCACAGTATAAAAAAATGTCATAATGAAATGCAGTAAAATGCAGTTACACAGTAATGAATTGCAGTAAATAGCAATGAAATGCAGTTAAACAGTAATGAAATTCAGTTAATCAGGAAATTATCCACTCAAAAACATCTTAAATAGAGCCCTATAGCAGTAACCTTAGCCAGATCAGACCAAACTGAAACTCTGTCCCATGAAGCAACAGCTAGGCCTCTCTAGACAAAATACCAACTGTACCACAAGCTCCAAAGGTCACAAACAGCACTAGATTCAGCTCTATGCTAGTGTTTTTCAAGTACAGTAACAAGTAAAATGAACAGAACAAGCAGAGAAAACAAAAAGAATACAAAAATCAGAACAGAGCAGTGGCAGCTCGTGCTATTGGACTGCAGGACTGCAGCCCCCCCCCCCAGCCATAAAAAGGAAAGGAAAAAACACTAAAATTAGATGCCTTGTTTCCTAATCTGGACTGGTTAAACAGCAGTCCAGATTAGGAAACAAGGCATCAGACTGCAAATGTCCCAGAAGTCTATGCGGTTACAACTGCATAGACTGGAACGGAAACACAGTCTGGATACTGTAAGCCTGTAGCTACTCTCACGGGACCAAGTCTGTAGTAGCTGCTGCTCGCAGGACCGGACAATTAAAGTCTGTACTATAGTAGCTGCTGCTGTTGCAGGACTGGACAATTTGTTATGGAGCTTTTTAAAGTCTGTTCAAGTTGCTGCACTCAGGACCATTTGTTATGGAGCTTTGAACTGCTTTACTAGCTGCTGCTTTCATAAGACCGGGACCGTTTGTTACTGAGCTGTTTCCAGGACCATTTGTATTTCCTTTACTATGGACATCAGGTAGTGTCTGTGTTTTATGGAGATTTTTCCATGGAGGCATTAAAGGTGCGTGTGTATGTGTGTGTGTGTGTGTGTGTGTGTGTGTGTGTGTGTGTGTGTGTGTGTGTGTGTGTGCGTGCGCGTAATGCTCCAGTTAAATCTATCTGGTGGCTAGAGACAGGCTCAAATTTTGTAGCTTGGATGCAGATAGCAAGAGCCTTAATTCCCTACCCACCACCACTTGTGAAAATGTTTCAGATGTTTCCCTCTTATTTTTGCTCTGTTCCTCATAAAATCTGTGTTGTTTTGGATTTTGAGTTCAGTAAATAATGATAGACATTTGAATTTCAGACTTCATATTCTTCAGAAAGTGCATGGTAATACAAAACCTTTTATTCTAGAAATGTTCTAAGTTTATAAGATCAATATTTGAAATTTGTCCCTATTTGTGGGGCTGTATTCTCCCATTATTGGCTTTTGTCCAGGTTTTTTGTGCTAAGAGGTTGAGAGCTATGGTGAAAACTGAATTCACTGAATATGTTTGGGGCTGTATTCACCCATTATTCGCTTTGTCCAGGTGTTTTGTGCTAAGAGGTTGAGAGCTATAGTGAGAACTGCATTCACTAAATGATGGCCATTTAAGTTTCAGTCAAGTTTCAGTATTCCTATCTTTGCAGAAACAGCTAATTTGGCATAGTGGTATATTGCTCTGACTGCAGTGCACAGGGTCCTGGGTTCAAGACTTGGCAGTCCAATGCATGGTGGTAACACAACATTTTATTTTAGTAACTTTCCAAGATTATACAAGCAATGTTTAAAATGTATCCCTGGTTTTTGGGATCCCCCCCCTCAGATAAATTTTGGCTTTTTCCAGATTTTTTGTGTTGAAAAGTTGAGAGATACAGTTGAGTGTCATGGAGTTTACAAGGAGCGGAGAGCTTCAGGGGAAGAGAAGTTTAGTGCTGCTTATGCTAAGTCTGCTTGCATTGTTAATAGCACAACAGGTAGTGTACTTGCTTTTGATGCATTGCTGATACTGTACTGTGTTGTACTTCTAAAGGGGTGGACGTTGCAGTCCTGAGAATGTCCTCTTTGGTGGAGATACCTAGTAACTAGCCAAATTCAAGTTGATTTCCAAGAGCTTGTTTATTCACGTATTTATTGAAATTTGAAAAAAATCCTGAGGATTTACTGACAACCCCTCCACCCATGGTAAGAGCTGCAGTAAAAGGAAGCTGTTTACAAGATGTGCTATGTTGTGACACATTTCCCACATTGAGAAAAAAAATCTCATTATCAGCTAATTTGCATGCCTCTGAATAACCAAAAACTACTGCTAGTTCGAATCAACACTCTCCTGCAGTAGTTAACACTGGCAGCACATGCATTGTGTTGGCACAGGCATCCTTCTTCACTCTTCCACACAAATACACACACACACACACACACACACACACACACACACACACACACACACACACACACACACACACACACACACACATGCATGCACACACACACACACATGCATGCACACACACACACACATGCATGCACACACACACACACACACACACACACACACACACACACACACACACACACACACACACACACACACACACTCCAAACACCTCTTGACTTTCCCAGAGTTAGTAGCAAAAGCTATTAACCCCCACCTTCATTATACATATTAGCTACTATTTTCAAGCTTCCCTGATCTCTAGTGTTGTTGAATTGGTCAAACATATTCTGTGTGAGGTGGGAGGGTACAGGATTTGAGTCCTTTGTAGAGCCTTTAAGACATGCTATATAGGGTATCCATGGTGTTTAGTAATGCCCCCCCCCCCAAAAAAAAAACATATTGCCTTTCTTTTTTTTATTAAGTGCCTTTAAGGCATGCTCTACAGAGCATCCCTGGTATCTAGTGTGGAATTAGATGACTGGTGGATTGTAGAAGCTTGAGTAGACTTTTATGATGGAAATGTTCTGAATTGTGCAGTTTTGGCATTATTGGTGCATGAATTTTGATTCATTGTTTACTGGAAAAATGTTCAAAACAATTAATTTAAAATGCAGTCTAACAACTGTACTGTATTATACAATATAATTTAATACAATCAGGAATGTGTATCAAACAACACATGTATGTTTCGTGTGCAAGGGGCCTATGATTTGAAGACAGACCAAAGTTAAACTTTATCTGCCACTGGCCAGATGTATTTTCTTTGAATGTGGGTTTCAATGCTGTTTCAATGAATGTAAATTTCAAGGGCAGAGAAGTTTTAATGCTAAGTCTATTTTCATTGTGAGACTGCATTTTTTTATTTAGCAGATGTGTATTAGCGTTTGTGTTGTAAAATGTAAAATACAACTTTTAAATTAAATCCAAATCACCGTAGAAGTAAGGCAATATGCACATTACAGTGTTTATGGTAAATGAGGTGAAATAGCCAAGTAATGGGACATTGGAATGGCTGCAGGGGGTGGCCCCATTCAACCATGATTTTGTGAGGAGGGAAGGGCAGCAAACTCAGACAGCCCCAGATGAACTATACTGCTCAACTGTCCAGTTTTTCTCAAAATGAATATATTTGTGCTTATTTTTGGTTTGTTCCTCCTAAAATTTGTGGTTTTCTGGAAAATCATTTAGGAATAACATCACTAAATAATGACAGACATTGAGTTTCAGATTTCATACCCTTTAGAAAAATGCAAGCTAAAGCAAGATCTGTTATTCTATTAACTATCTAAGTTTATCCAAGAGCAATTTTTAGTACTGTTTGTATGTTTCCCCCAATATATTTGGCCTTGTCCAGATTTCCTGCATTAAGAGGTTGAGAGGTACATGCAAATAAATTGCTTTTTTAGAATTAGGTATATCCAAACCTCTCAGCTGTCACAATGTTGGCTCAAAATGTTGCTCTCCTCCTAATAATCCCTCCACAAAATGGTAATTTTGGAAGAACACTTGGAGGGTTTACAATTAATAAATAATTGTAATGATCAGAGTTATAGATTACTTTTATTTCAGAAATGCATGTAGATTCTCTTATTTTGTCAGCTGCTTAACAGTACTAATATTTAAAAAGTGTCCCTTCTTTGACTGGTTCCCAGCTGTATTGTGTGGCTATTTTATATTTTTGCATCACATTTTTGGTCTGTTTTTCATAAAATTGTGTATTTCTGGCAAATTAGTGGCAAATGATTAAAGACTGAAGTTAGAAAATAATGACAGACATTTGAGTTTCAGATTTCATACCCTTCAGAAAATTCATACTAATGCAAGACCTACTATTCTACTAGCTTTCTAAGTTTATAAGAGCAATATTTAAAAAAGGTCCTTGTTTTTGGGCCTTTGTCCCACTTCTGTTTATGGATTTGTCCATAATTCTTGCTCTGAGATTGAGAGGTATGACAAATGTGTCAAGGCCATCACCGTCAGCCAGAGACATTTCAAATTGTGACATACTTTGCACTCCACTCCCCCATGTAGTAACTCTAGATGTGTCCAAGCAAGGCAAGGGGCAGTTATGCAGTGTAAGTGTGCAGAGTATCCCCCCATCCAAGGTAGACACAAGTACTGCAGTGGCTTTTCATCTGTCCTTGATTTTGCAGAATGTTCTGGTTTTCTGTCATATTTTTATACTGTTGATTTATGCTTCTTATTATTCAGAAAATGCATGTTGCTGCAGTGCCTGTTGCTCTGTGTTTAAGTAGCAATGTATTAATGACCATCCGGCAAGCTTGTCTGAGATTGTAAGATGCAAGTAAGCTTTAATAAGCATACTGTTAAAGAATTACCAACACTGAAAGTCTTTTTGTTGTTGTCATGCAGAGAATATTTACATAACTAGATAACATACAAGTCTTAGGTATTGAAATGTATATGCCAGTATTTGTAATAAAGTACAGGATTGCAGTATTTTCAGAAGTGCATTACATTTGTTGGAGACTTGCAGTCATCTTTGCAGGCTTTACCTGTAAAATAAACAGAATGGCAATTTATCATGTGTGGTCCATAACCTGTGCAGTAATCTTTTAAGCAATTTATCTTGAGCTTGTTTCATGTTTGCTATTCATCTTTTACTTTGATCATGTTTTCTCCATGCAACAAGTAGATAATTGTTGTCAGGCAGCAGGTCTTTTTTGGATAAGAAACATTTTTACAAGTGGGTATATCAGAGACTGCTACTTTCAGCATGTTACTTGGTACTTTTATAAAGCTGAATATAAATTATAATTAGAACTGCAGTGCAAGGAGAAGTGGTTTGAGTTGAGTGCTGCTTGTTTTTTATACTTTATTGTGACTGGCATTCCAGTAATATATTTATAAAGTAATTTATTTTTTCATGCCTCACAGCCTTTTTGTTTCCATCTAGATGTTACGTAAGATGTCATGTAGCCAATGCATTGAAATATGTTTTCTTCTACACTTCATTTTGTCTTGATTGGACTCTCATAATGATGGTTTGGCATCCAGGGCAGCGTATTTAATTAAATTCCCAGTTTTTGTGGTTTTGATCATGGCCCCACCCCTCTCTGGTTAGCCACCCCCAGCCCCATTGACCCCACCCATTCTTCTGTCTCCTGCAGCCCCCCTTTGATTTGAAGTCACCAGCCGTCACTGGAACAGAGGCAAGGACTCACTTTACCAAACCTAAAAAAACATAGTTTAAACAGGTATGCAGCAAATATTGTTCCAGTCAATCAGAAGTGCCGAAAACAGCTGAAAATAAGTACTTATCTTTTGTAGTTTCACAGTAGGTCCTTGGAAAACAGCAGAGCAAGGGCAGAAGGATTAACTCACTTCAGCTTTAAATCCATAGAAAAGTGTTAGAAATGCAAAAGATTCCTAAAAAGATGCAAAATATTCCTTAAGATAAATTTGGTTAGAACTCTGAAAAAACAGTTCTACCATTATATAAATGTGTCAGATCTTATAAAGCTTCTTAAAGGTTGCGGAAATGTACTGCTAAAACATAATGTTTAAATGTCATATTTAACTGAATATGCCTAAAACTTTTGAAATGCTATGATTTAAAAGGAATTGCTTACATACTCCATTGAAATTTTAAGGCAAGGTAAAATAAGTTTGCAGAGTGATGATATAAGATGAAAAGCTATATACTTTAGAGCAAACATGTATTTCTGTCATGAAGTGGGATGTAGGCAGGGTGGTGGTGTGATAGTAAAATCAACCAGCAAAAGACCATAAAAGAATGCAGTGACTTAACATAAAGTTTCTCTGAATAGTCAGATTCACCAATCCATTTGGCAGATCTGCCACCAATTCAAAGGCCAGGCAGCCTAGAGTGAATGGTTCTTGAAGGTCAGGTCATTACAGCCTCAAGACTTCTTTCAAGGAAATGCGTTTCACTGCTCCAATAGACTGAGGCCATTCACATGTTGTTGTTTGGTCATGCTGCTAAAACACAGATGGTTAACTAGAAAATATATAAAATAAACAATCCAGTAGCATCCTAGCCATTCTGTGTCTAGTGTTCAAAAGCATTGCTATGTTTTTAATTGAATCCTGACAAGATTTTGAGGACAGTCACATGGCAACCTATGAAAATTTTAGCTGGCCAGCCTTGTCAAATAAGTGGCAGTAATGTACCAAAGAAAAAGTTTTTCATACTTGACAATGTCCTCTGCTATTCCCATCACTTCTACCAGGGCCATAAACATGGTGGGGCGAAAGGGACAGCTGCCCCAAATGAAAGCTGTTTGTTGGCATGACTGGCAGGTGCCAGTGGTATGGGAATACAGTTTCTGAAGCTCTGTGGAAAAGTATGCCTTTAGTGATTATTGCCAGTACTGCAATTGTGATTGTGGCTGGAGCGCTAAAGTGCTCTGTGTGGTAATTTAACTGTAGCAAGTCACAAACAAGCAGCTTGTTACAATTTCAAGCAGAAGAGGATGAGTTAACTATAGTTCTGACTTCTGCATTCCACACATTCTGTCCCCAGAATTCAAGAAGCTGATCAAGCCCCTTTTGTGTCTGTCTCTGATATTCTCCTTCCCTACCACTCACAAGTAGGGTTCCCTGTGGCCATTAGCATCCCACTTCCTATAAATCTTCCTTCTGCTCAACTTTATTACATACTTCTATCCCTGTTCAGTCTTTCTTACTTTTTGTTTATTTATTTTCTTTCTTTCTTTCTTTCTTTCTTTCTTTCTTTCTTTCTTTCTTTCTGTTAGTTAGGAGAATTACTTAGTCTGAGGACCCTTTCCAGTCATTTCTTGGTCTGCATTTTAAAAAGTGCAGGTCATTGTGACTTTCATTTTCTTGTAGGCATTGAATGTTTGATCTTAAATGTACATTTTCATAACTGAATTGTAGCACATGTGCTGTTCTTATCTTACTATCTTTTGTCAAATAGAATCTTCTGTTGCTCTGTACATTGAAAATGTGTCTATGGCATATTAACTTTATACTTAAAATTAGTTGCAACTTCTAGTTGTTTTTACAACAACTATTACATTTAGCCCATAACTGGAACAGTATTCACTCACTATACCTGGAATATTATGCTAGGATCCCTACTCAAACTTTGCATCCTGCATTCTTGTGTAGGACTTTGAACCTTGGTAGAATATGAATTTCATATTATTTTTGTTTCTAAATATGAATTTAGTTAAATGTTATTAATAATCATATGATCCTGTTCATCCACAACATATTGTAAGGATACAAGACTACTCAGAGTACAAGTAACATAGTAAGGTCGCAAGTAAGAAATGAGATAGCATCATACTTAATTACTTACAGTGGCTTTAGAGACGCAATGAAGCATTAACTATATACAAAATGATTTGCAGATCATGAGTTCAGTGTTCATGACCATGTACAGGCCATATACTTAACATAATGTGAAGAAACTCAGGCTGTAACAATAAGCTAAAGTCAAGAGCAAAAATATGCAACAAGATGTTTAATGATACTAGTGCCAGCATTAGAATGATTAGAAAGTGTAGAGGGAATTGAGAGGAATTGAAGATAGAGAGATATGTGATTGACACAAGGACAGTGAGGAGAAGGTAAAGCAGGAAAGATGAGGAAGAGGAACAAGTGGGTGGTCTAGTGTGATTATATGGGAAAAGGAGTGGAGAGAGTGCAAAGGGTACTAGATGATCTAGGCCATGTAACATGTAATCTTACTTGTACATAAGAGATGATGAGGCAATGAGATTTACCAAGCAAACAGAATTGGGAAGGATGAAGGAAATTATTAGGGGACACAACTATTCAAATAAACAAAAGATAATGAAGTGTGTACAGGAGGGGTTAACCTAACCAGGATCCTCAGCAGAAGGTGTAAGCATGTTGAAGGAAGGTAGGTAGCACTTGGAAATTGTTAGTATTGGAGGTACTTTTAAGTTTCAGAGTATAAAGGCTATTCATGCAATGGCTTTACTTGATGTTATGAAGGCAAATTCTTGTCAAGGAGCAGTGATGGCTGCATTATTTTGGCTTCTGAGCTCATATCTTTCTTTAAAAGATGTGAAGGAAGTGTAGAGGAAAAAGATGATATTTAATGAAAAGGATGTCATAAATAAGACTTGAAAATAAAAAGACTGATCTTAATCAGATAGGAAGATAGTTTTAATGGGGGGAAGAATAATGTCAGTGTAAGAATCTTCTTTTGGCTGTTCTCATTAGGGGTCGCCACAGCGGATCATCTGTTTCCATTTCTTCCT
Source organism: Protopterus annectens (assembly GCF_019279795.1). NCBI lineage: Eukaryota > Metazoa > Chordata > Ceratodontiformes > Protopteridae > Protopterus > Protopterus annectens. The sequence goes on along the minus strand of NC_056733.1, from coordinate 1,174,542,602 downwards.
GTCCTCTGCATCTTGCTCTGTCACACCAGCCACATGCATGTCCTCTCTCATCACATCCATAAACCTTATCTTAGGCCTTCCTCTTTTCCTGTTACCTGGCAGCTTCATCCTTAGCATCCTTTTCCCAATATACCCAGCATCCCTCTTCAGCACATGTCCAAACCAACGCAATCTCGCCTCTCTGACTTTGTCTCCAAACCGTCCAACCTGGCCTGACACTCAAATATACTTATTCCTAATCCTGTCTACCCTCATCACACCCAGTGCAAATCTTAACATCTTTAACTCTGCAATGTCAGTGTAAGAATAGCAACAACAAATATAACATCTTATTTAGTTTTGCTTGAAGACAGTGAGTGTTAAATGTAGATGTTAAGGAAGGCATGAAAGGAAGTACTTGGGCATGGGAATAAGCGCATTCTTATTTACAGGGATTTATGGGAAAAACACATTATTATTTATAGGGATATATGGGAATAAGCACATTCTTATTTGTAGGGCTTTATGGGAATAAGCACATTCTTATTTACAGGGATTTATGGGAATAAGCAGATTCATATTTATAGAAGGCCTGTTGTCAAGTACAGGGACCCTAGAGGCTCCACAGCTTCTTTCAGGTGTTACAATGGATATGGAGGTAAGTTCCATATGGTAGGGAAAATGATAGTCAGTGCCAGGTTTGTAATAACGTATAGTTTGTTATTTCAGATAGTGGTGTATTAAAGGCATTGAATAGATGCTGAGTAGATTCATAAGGTCATCCGCATAAATGGCAAGTTGAAAAAGATAATTAATAAGCATAGCTATATGAAGTACACCAGAAAAAAATGACTACTTAGAGAGAGACAAGTCATTTTAACTCAGTACCGCCTAGTGATGTGTACAGGGTGGTGCTTTTACAGTTAGATACTACTGATATCAATACACATCTAATAAAGCATGTTCATATTTCCATTCATAATTCCAGAATCATACTACATACAATGTATTGAAAGATTTCATCGTAAAGCTTTCATGGTGGGCAATACATATTTATTAATATTTGACCTATGGTTAAACGATATTAGTTGTTGCTCATGTGCTATTTATTTATATTGTCTTAATTTTCATATGTTTCTAAATATCTACACAACCAAGTTACTTTAGCTTCATATGAAAGCTCACAGATGGATGAATGAAATGTTGCTTATTGTATACCTGTAGCTTAAGTAGTTACTGGGGTATTGTAAATATTACATAATAATAATGGCTATGCCATTGTGACAATCCAGGCTAACCTTTTTCTCAAGTTTGGTTCATATTGTATCTCTCTATCTTCTTATGAACTGTTTCAAACTGTGGCTTTATGCTTGTTCATATTTTTCTTGACTACTTTTCCAACACTCACAACATTGTGCTTTATTTCTGGGCTTTGCATTTTTACATTTTTATATTTTATCAGGTTTAACTTTTATCATTTGTTTTATTTATATTTCTGCTCTATTTGTAAATCTGTATTCCACTTTTTTTAACTGTTGTAATACCATACTTTTGTATATTAGTTGTAAAAAGTTTGTATATCTCTCTAATTTGGAGCTTTTCTCCCTGGGCCTCCACTGAAAATGGGTTCTCTTTGACCCAGTTGGATTATCCCAGTAAACAAATGTCAAATAAATAATATTGACTGTGTTTATTATGATTTATAAAATTCAGTTCAAGAATATATGATTAAACACTACCATTGCAAAGATTTATATTTGTGCTGAGCAGTTTATGATTTATATTTTCTTAGTAACCCTTATGGCTCCAGAGATATGAGCATTTGTTTGAAATGTGAGGCTATAACCCGATTTTGTCAAAATCTCATGATGTTGCCATTGAGAATTAAACAGTACAAAACTCCAGAGCTCATTTGGAGTGAATGAGTTAATCTGGGCAGAAATGGATGCAAGTTAATGCTTAAACAAGATGTTTAGAGGCAAAACACAATGTATTCAAGTTGTTTTGGAAGAACAGTATGTTCAGTCATTTCAAAAGTATTTTCAAAATCAACAAACATGGTCTCTGACTAATTATCTTGACAGAAACTGTTGAAAGTTAATTCAGCAATCTTAAATAATACTCATACAATGGAAACACATAGGTCATGTTAGTTATGGAGAAGTGGACCATACATGCTTGTGTATTCTAGAACCTGGGAGCAAACTAGCTTTCGGAAATTAAGCAAGGTGTGAAAAACCATGGGGCCTAATACCAATGAAAAATATAAGGAGAGATATTTAGGGTGTGGCTATGACAGTACTGTGTTTTTAACTAGAAAGCATGATGGAAGTGATGAGGAAAATGTTATGTGTAAAACAGGGAGGGTAGCAAATGTAGATTTTGGCGATTTCCAAAGTGTGAGTGGCAGCTCTTTGGTCTAGATTTTCAAGTTTTACCTGACTAACAGTGGAAACACAAAAGTGGTCCTGAGAATGAAGGAAGTAATCATTGTTTTGGGGAGTAAGTAAGATACTTGTAGCAGAAATAATAGGTGTAGGTTACAAAGAGGGGAATTCCTCATCCAGTAATCCAAGTTTTGCTTGAATAAGTACAGAGAAGAACTCTGCTTCACATGGAGGGAAGCCTGTGCGAAAGAAAGGTGTAGTCTCTGAGACACATACCTGTTCCCCCAACATGTCTTATTTATGTTGTGCATGAGGTTTCCTTACTTAGATTGGGTGTTTCTGGTGCTGCTTGATTTGCAGATGAGCAACAGGTCCATAAGGGCTGGCTTTTGTTGGCCAGGCATTGATTATTCTCAGCAGTCTGTAGGAGATCAAGTATAAGGATAAGGTTCTGAGGTCGGCCATCTAGGACATGTTTTCTACATCATATATTCTTTTTCTGAGAAACATGGTTGGATCCAATGTCTTCATGTTTACTACGTCATTATCTATCAGGTTTATGATTATTCTTTCTATGGCATTACATATGAAACTAATCAGAATTACGAGTCTTTAGTTGTCCTTGTCCATAGATGTCTCCCTTTTGTGCAGCGGGATGACAGTTGCAGTCCTCGGCTTGCTTGGCATAAAGCTTGTATGAAGGCTGTGGTTAAACTGGGATTTTAGTGTTCCTGCCAGGTCATGTTTCATGTCATTAAGGAGGCATCCAGGGATATTATCTGGGCCCATGGATGTAGTATTTTTTGCCTTGGACAGTGCATTGAAGGCCTGCTCCCTAGTGATAGATGGAGGAGTTATGGTTGGAAATATTTCCTTAGGGATGTTTGGGGGAGGGGCAAAATTGGAGCTAAATTTGTTAACCAATAGATTAGCTATCACTTCCATCTTAGTGTAGGTGGTGCCATTTACAATCATTTCAGCACTTTACTATGTTTTGCCTTGGAGGTTGTGGACATAGAAGAATAAAGCCTTGTGACTGTTCTTAGCCTGGGAGGCAATTTTACCTCAAACTTGGCTATGGTAGACTTAATTCGTCTCCTGGCTTTTTTATTTAGATAGATGAGGGAGGTTTTTTTTTTACCCTACAGGATATTCTACTTTTATAAGTTTTGTCATTTTTTTTTTGTTATATTGTCTGTTGATGCAGGAGTTTCACCAGGGTATCCTGTTTTTTGAGTCTGAAATGTGTTTTTTTTTTTTTTTAAGCAAGGGTGGGTGAGTACAGCTGTTTCAGTGTAGCTATATACATGATTGTATAGGGTTTCTATGAACAATTCCACATACACATCAGTGTTCTTTGGGTTTTGGGGCCTTGACATTTTGCCAGCGTGTCAGTTAATACTAGGAAGTTTGCCTTACAATAACTCCTAAAAGTCAAGGGTTAGCTAGGTATGTAGTGATTATGCTAAGTACAGTATTGTATTTGACTTTATAAGGGCCAAAGAGAGATATTAGTAAGATTTTCACCACCTTGTGCAGATATTAGTCATCAGAGTAATGAAGCGATTAAGAAAACTGGCCACTGTTAACAGTGTGGACTAAAAGCGTCCTAAATTGTATAGGGTATTGGTCCCAGTTTTAGCTAAAAAAAGACAAGAGAAGAGAATTTATAACAGGTATTATTGAATAGAGATGTTACTCATAAGCCAAAGTGCTACTTCTTTCTCTCTGTCTGTCTCTCTCTCTCTGAATTTCACAGCTGTGCGGCTTGTAAATGCATAAAAACTTGAGTTTGAAATGTTTTATTTATTTATTTATTTATTTATTTATTTATTTATTTATATTTGTTGACCGGGGGTGTCCGACTGGACATAGGTCCATTTTCAGCGGAGGCCTGGGGAGAAAAGCTCCACAGTTAAAATAAACAGACAGTAGTTACATTGGATTACATAGCGATTAACAATTTACATAGTAATTACTTACTTGTTATTGAAAGGATTATTGTAATTGCAATGCCAGGTTTGTGATGTATGTGATACTATGTTCATGTTCTGCATTCTAAGAAGGTAAAACCAAAGTGGGTTGGCAATCTTCTCTTAGAACATCTACGATATCACAAAAGTTCACTTTATTTATTTATTTGTTTAGTGGCATATGTTTACTGGGAAATTCCAAATGAGCAGTGCTCTTTTTATGAGGTGCAGGGAGAAAAGCTCTATCATAAAAACACCACGGTCATCGATTACATTGTTACCTCATTTACAGTCAGTTTCATTTATGAGCAACAGTGCCATTATTTAGACATCCTTGATACTGGTTACATCATTTACAAACTGTTTTGGTTAAAATTAGCCATTATATGGGTTGTAGATGAATATTTTTAATTCAAATATATACATATATATATATATATATATATATATATATATATATATATATATATATATATATATATAGTGCAGTATCATCAGTATGCATAGATTATCAGGTTTTGCAGAAGAATATTTATTATTATAAAAATTTGTTCAAAATCTACCACATAGGAAGATAAGATAAAGTGTTAAAGCAGCCTAAAAAAAGAAGAAGAGGAGATGGTGCAAGGAAGGTAAAGGAGGTGAGATGAGGTTATAGAGGAAGGTTTAGCTGTGATAACAGTACATTAAGTTTTGTGCAGCAGAGTTATGACCTAAATTCATATAGTATTATTAGTACTTGTTTAACTAGGTATGGTGCAGGTGCAGTGCTATTTATCTATCAGGTGTTAACTTCACCAAGGCCTTGAGTAAACCCTAGAATGAAAGCAGAGCATGTCTGTATACTTCTTTTTGAAACATTGTTACAATTCAAAATTTTATTAAAAGGCAATGATAAATATAAATTATTAAATTCTGAAATGAAACAGTGATTTAAACTTCAGAAGAACAAAGGTTATGTTGAGTGAACATTTTTCCATGAGAAGTGATTTAACATTAAGGAATATTTGAAAAAAATGGGTTCAGGGAAGTAAATATTGTGGGAAGAAATATCCAGGGAATTGTTATGGCTAGAATTGTACAGGCCCTAGGGCCGATAGCTTAGTACAAACCTATGAACCTATGATGTCAATCATTAGGAAAGAAATTCTGAAAGAACTGACACATTAGAAATTTGAAAAAAAAAATGTATTTCAATAATTTGATAAATTCTGTGTTGCTAATATCCAATGAAAGAATCTTTCTGGAAACACATTTAAAAAAAAATACATTTTAATGCAATTTAGTTAAATTTTGTTGCAGGTAACAGGATTTTGTGTACAGTAAATGGTCCTATGCTATCACTAGATAATCTAGCTACAGTTTGTACTAAAATATATACATCTTAGGTTCATAGATGTTTACTAGGCTAACAACCACAAGGGTCTTTTTAAGCCTAGCCATGCATCACAAATTTCTGACAAGTTCTGATACCCTTAATAAGTATATGTTGGTGAATTCATAAAGATATTGAGACATGTTCACTTTTGTGTACATGTTGCAGTAACCTTTTTGAATTTAGAATCAGTCCTCATCTGGTGTGGCATATGGTGCTGTAGCTTGAAGACATGCAGCATTGTGTAGGGCTGACTCTGTGGCCCTGCATTATGTTAATGAGGTAGTCTGGAGGAGAGGCCTCTGCTAATTAGCCATGTGCACTCTCCCCTGGAACCACCTCCTGGAAGGCATCTACAGGCCTAGTGATTCAGGAAATCATTTGGATGTGTAGATTAGCATGCCCAACCACACCATACTGTGATAGTGAGCACAACCAAACGATCATGTTCATCTATTGGTATTTAAAGTAGTTTAGGGATTGGGTTGGGGAAAAACTGTAGACAACAGGGAAGCTACAATTGTGCCATAATGGCACCAACCGCAGTATGGGGATCAAGAGGGTGTGTATAGAGGGGGGGAGTACAAGCCACCAGGGATACTACAATTGTGCTTTACTAGCAGTTAATATATATCAGGGATTAGGGATGAGGAGAATCGTTCCCACCAGGAAAATAATAATTTGCTAGGCCCTTTTATGAATCATTGGTACTGCCTTTTTTTCACTATTGGTTGTAAATTCCTGTGCTTTATCAAAATGATTTTAAACATGGATAGGAAGTGTTCATTTTATAGCTAGTGTTCTACAGAATGTCATTGTTCTAATGTACTATAAAGCTATTTTTCCTCCCTACACAGTGCAGTGTCAGTGTTCTCCTGCTTCCATTTTATGAAAATAACCCACTATCACATATCCTCCATGCCATATAACCAAGAAGTCCCCTTCCTTCCCTTTGTAAAATCAGAAATAAGAGGTGCACTGGAAAAAAAAAGATGCAACCACCAGGAAATGCTGACTGATAAACTTATAGTCAACATACACAGTCTCTGTGGTGTGAACCTTTGCCTTCAGTTACTTTAATATATTTTTTGTTTTTCATATTTTGTTTTGTGAATGCGATCTGCTGAATTGGTTGTCCATTTCTACATTCTGCTCAGAATCATAACTCTTTGTTGTAGCGGCTGTTGTAACCCTCTGGGTCCCAGCCCAGCTTAAGTATTTGAAAGTATAATTTACTCCTTCAGGCAGGTTATGTCTTATGTCATAGGTTTAGTGTAATGTTAAGATTACTCAAAAAATTTCAGGAACCTGCACCGTTTATACATTTTAAAGAGTGTGCAGTTCATCCAAATTCTTGTGTAGTGCTTGATGCTATTCTTTCAACTCTTTCAAGTGGAATAATCTCCATAGCTGCCTTGCTTGGCTTTTCTAGCAGTGGTTTCAAGCAGCATAGATATTCCTTCACTTTCTGCTACTTATAGAGCTAGTATATCATTAAGATGGGCTTTAACTGAGACATCTCTATCTACCCTGTTATTCCTTCCTGTAGGGTTACATTACCTCAGTAGGAAGCCTTGCCATTCTCATTTCACCTAATAAGTACACCTCCAGTATGTTACCCAGCCATTCCACACTGGAATTATTTCAGTACCAAGACATGCACTCATTAAATAATTCCACATCCACCACTGCTATGCACTCAGCAGTCATTCTGGCAGTGATGCATAGATGACAGCTGCTTCCCCTACATTTTGCCCTGTTATTGTTAGCCATTCTCTGGATAGCTTACAGAACCTGAGCATCTCTGCATTCTCACTACATGCATATCATGGAAGGATCATCTTTTCTGGCTGCCAGTTAAAATTGCTATGTTTCAATGATTTACCTTTCTTACAATCCCTTTATACTCTATATGTGCAAAGTTCCCAAACAATAGGTTGTGACATTCTAGTGAGGTGTGTGCATTTTGCTGATGTGTCCCAGCTGGCTACCAAAGTGTAGCTGAAAATCATGTTTGTTAGCATTGGTTTCATTTTATCAATTACACAATGAGAAAGCCAGGTAAAAAAAAATAATTATCTACTCTTCTGGACTCAAAGGATATCACAATACCTATCCTTTCCAGGTGCATCAATCGTAGGCAGAGGAGTCCTTTTTGTTCAACTTGAATATGACCCTCCTTTAACAGCTACTGTCTACAGTAGAAACTTGAAGGCCTTACAGACCATCTTCAACAAAATGTTTCATCCTCAGCACATCTAAATGTTGGTATCACTGTCATACAATTAAAAAAATAAATTTAATGCCAGCTAAATAAAGCTCAGAACTGTTCCTAGGTGTTCTTTTATTCACACTCTTACATTTGGAAACGTATTCACTTCTTGTAGCTAAACATGCCCCAAAAAGCACCTGTGACATTCTTAGAAGACTGAATCAGTTCTATAATCCCCAAAACAAAATTTCAGTGCACTAATTATAGATTACACAACCTTGCACCAAAATTCTCTGAGTCACTTCCCTCTTTTTTGAGAGTTTACTACCTTTATCTTCCTTGTACCTTCTCCCCTCCTTCCTTTCTCAAAATCCAGAGCTGAGTTTAAGGACTTTTTTCACAAACAAGCCCAGTGCAACTGCTTCCAGTCAGACCACCTCACATAAATGTATCTGTAGCTCCCACTTTAACCCTTTCCTCCTTATTTTGTCTTTCTTTTTCTCTTACTGCTTCACACTCATCTATTCATCTGCTGTCAACCCCTGCACAGTTATCCACTCCCTTTTTTCTTTTCTCCAGTAAGAATATTGTATATTGCTCATACTGACTGTTCTTTTTTTTTGTAAGTAAAACTGTTGTACTTGTATTCTTCTAGACTAATCATGAAAGTAGTACATTGTGATCAGTAATCTACCCAGGTGAACAAACAAACAAACAAACAAACCAAGTGAACAATGCTTTCTTTAACAATCATGATATGGGTATCAATAAAAATTTGAGAGTAAGGTGCCATGAAGTGTTACAATAACCAGTGCAGAGCATTTACTTCAATGATAGGGATTACCACATTTTATTCATCTCAGATTATTACATTTTGTTTGGTAAAAAGAATTACATTAAGGTTGTCTAGTATGAATTTAAAACTTCTGCTCTTTATGTGGAATTGTTTTTTTTGCATTATTTTTAGGACGATATGGGCCTTTATCATTTTAATAATAATATGTGATTTTGATACAGATTTCCACTTTACTGATTACAAATAGAATGGTTTCTGTACTCAGTGTTATTAAAACTTAACGGAACACACAATTGTGGACCTTCTTGTGCCTTCCCAGGTTACAAGGAAAGGTACCAAAAGTTCAAAGGTTAGGTACATCAATAATAACTGACACACTGTAATAACTACGTTCTGCTTTATTTGTACAACTTTTGGCAGGAAGGAAAAGTAAAAACTATCAGTTATATTACTCTCTAAAAATATTTATCATTTGTATATCTTTAGATATGAATGTGTATGTCCATTAGCTCTCAAAAATCTCAGGTGTAATTTTGTACAGAAGTGTATGAAGCAAAACTATTTGGTGAATATTCCTGCTGATTACTTGGATTGCAAAGGTAATGCTGTAATTTTACACATAAAAATGTTCATCAACATAAACTTGTTTTTGATTAAAGTAGAAGTATTATATCATAATGAATTGGTGGGTAGAACAAATAGCATGCATTGCTGCCTCACAGCACTTGCTTTTCATTTTCACTTCTCAGCTGTGATGCCTGCTTTGTGCAGTTTGCACATCTTTTCTCTGTCCATGCAGAACTTTGCTTATGATTCTGCTTTCCTCTCACATCCCAATAATGTGCTGTAGGTACATTGGTGGTCATTCAAGTGATATGTGTGTGTGTTCGTGTGTGCGTGTTTGCCAGCGCACATATATGTGAGTGTGTGTGTGTGTGTGTGTGTGTGTGTGTGTGTGTGTGTGTGTGTGCACATGCGAGTGCGTGTGTGTACACTTTGCCATTCTCCAATGGGCTGACACCATCTCAGGATTAGTTTCTTTGTCTTTCATACACTGAGCACCAGACAGGCTTCAGTTTTCCACATGACCTACATCTAGATTGAATGAAACAATGAATGACTGATGAATGAATGCATAAACGAACGAATGAAAATGCATCAGTGAATGAATGAACAGTATACAGGTGCCCTGTGCCTCTAATTCTGCTTACTTTTTACAGATGAAACTAATGGGGGGTACCAGTAATAAATGTGTTTACCACTTTTGTAGTTTTATCACTGTTGAAATTGTAAACCAAGTTCCCATCTAAAAGCAATATATATTTATACTTTTTATCCAGCAAATTTATTCTAGTACATCACTTGAGAAATGAGTGAATTAGATGGATATAAACTTCAATGGGAAATAATATCTAATAGAAAACCAGTATATAAGCACCACCTTCACTTTGTTTTACATAAACTGGGTGGCTCAGTGGTGCAGCTGTCAGCATTGCTACTTTACAGCAAGATGTTCTCCACTTTGATTCTCGGCTGGGGTGCCTTCTGTCCAGAGTCTGCATGTCCTCCCTGCATTTGTGTGGGTTTCTTCTGGGTGCTCCAGTTTCCTCCCACATGCCAAAGACATGCATCTGAAGAATTTCTCCCCAGGCCTCCACTGAAAATGGACTCTGTCCCAGCCAGGCTTTCCCAGTAAACAAATGTTAGATAAAAATAAAATAAAAACTGTTTGATAGTTTGTGTGGAACATATAGCTAAGTCAGTGTATTTTTGCCATTCAAGAAAAATGTTGCCCTACCCAATACATCTCAGTAAACTATTTATTTATTTATTTATTGTACTCCAGAGTAGCTCTCAGTTGTAGCCATTTGTTTCTGCTGCACTAATGTGCATGTACTAAGCTGAGGTGTCTAGGCAATCCCGTTTATAATAGGGGAAATAAAGCAGCCGCCCAGGATCCACAACTCCAGAGGGGCCCATGAACAGCTGCACAATATACTGCCCATTTACAATAAAATTTTTGATCTTATAAATGGTATTCCTTATGTGCACTGGGCTACTGAAACAGATAAAATTCATACCCAGTGATAAGTGAAATCATGTACTACTCATAAACAGACCCAGCCGAGACTGCTTTGTTGAACATATTAGAGAGTTAAAGAAAGCAGAAAAATGTGGTGACAGTAATTCTGACTTGCTGTTCACCAATGGTGACAGTAATTCTGACTGCCACTTTTTGGGTGACAGTAGCCGTTATATGAAGCTAGAGGAAATATAAAGATGGACTAATGGAAATCACATAAAATAAGAATATCTCACTTACCTAAGGAAAGTGGCATACAGCAGATTAGGAGAATGAAGATACATTTCTTGTACGTGTCGATGCTTCATACATTTTCACATCATGGTAAGCTCTAATATAACAAAAAAAGTATAACTTAGAAACTATTACAGTATAAGGATTTGTATATTAGCTGCATAAACAGTGGAGTTGAAAAAAACATCTGTGTGCTGTAATAACAAAACATACTGAAAGAAAAAATGTATAAGGAGGACAGCGATTATAACAAGTCTGCAAAAGTGGAAAAAATGAAAACAAGAAGGACATGAAGTGGTAGGCCATAGCAACGTAATGGTGAAGGAGTTTAAATAACAGGTACACAATTTAAAGTACATATGTTAGAAAACCTGGAAAAATTGCAAGGTCGGGGGAAATAGAAGAGATGAATTGATGTGTGAAATAAGAAGAAGAATATATATTTTATTTCTGTGTAGCATTTTAAGGAAAAAATAAGATAAATTATTTTTGAAAAAAGAAAAAAACATTACTAAAGCTATATATATAAAAAACTAGAACTGAATAGATAATCTGAAAAAAGAAAATTAGAAGGAGACATACAGGATGAAGTATTCCTGCTGCCCTCTAGCCATAGACACAGAGACTTCCCCAAATCGTGTTATGCAAGCATTTAGGGTAACTCACTTCCCTGAGGATTTCATGCTGTTTATTCTGTCATTTGTAGTGAGTTGAAGAATCAGGCGATTTCCACAGATCTTAACATCCTGGAATGAAGCTGAAAACCTCAGTGAAAAAGAATTGGCATAACATGGACACAAAGTTTTGTGAAATGCAACCATTTTGTTTAATTATCTGAAATGAGTATGGATCATGTGGCCTAAAAAGAAAATGAAATGAGGTTAGTAGAAAAAAGTACTCTGTGAACCGATAACCCTTTCTAAGAAGTACTGAGTGTCCGCAAGTATGTATGAGAAAAAGATGTAAGCCAGCAGTTACTGCATGATATGTGGGTGAAATATTCAACCATATTTGATGTTTAAAGGCACAACAGAATGTGAAAATTACTTAGATGTTTAGATAAATGCAAAAATAGACTTTTGTGTCATAAGTGGAATATGACAACAAAGTGAAATGAAAATATTAAGCACAAGTATAAGAGCAGAAGAGACATATACAAAAATGATGCAACATCTGTCATACTATCTTGGAGGGTACTTATTCCCAGAAAGATAATTAGATACAGCACTGTGTCAAGAAGGACAGGCGGCAAAACAATGTGTGCACTGAAATAAATAAGAAAATGCATTTTTCATATAATATTAACTGTGTAAATGGAAGCTAAATTTATCCAATGTACCATGCTGAGTCTGCTGGCAGAAAAGATGCAGAAGAAAAGATGAAAAGGCAGGGATAAAACTACTAGAAGACGTTGATAAACCTTAATTTACAAGGCTATGGAGGAGCAGTTAACATAAATGGAAATAAAACAATGAGCAGGAAATAATAAAACAAGTATACAAAATGAGGAAGGTGAATAAGCAGCATACAAGTAAAAGCAGAAGTAGTGAATAATAGAGGAAACAAATAAAATAAAGTATTCTGAGATAGAAAATAGAAAGAAGGGAAGGAAGGGGTGGGTTCTGATTTCTGCAGGGAATTTATTCCACAGTAACTAAAGAGTAAAACGATATATACATGTTGTAATCCGTGATGCATTGAAAGCATGTACGCATTCATAGTTTCTGTATTTGTATTGAAGGTTTTGTGCTTTCTGTGTGCCATTTCCCCATGATTAAGTGTAATAAACCTTGCTCTCATATGTTGGTCATATGTACAACTTCATGCACTATGTAAATTCCACTACTGCAGAAAAGCATGTTAGATGTGCAGTGAATCTATATTCAGTTGTGGTTTGTAGCTCCATTTCCTACAAATGTAATGTACACATTGACAGTTGTATGTAAAGAAATATCTATTCATACCTTATACTGCCTTACAATTCCTTCTTCAATCACTTCTTTACTTTTATTAATTTCTCTCTGATGGCTTTCTCTCTAAATATACCATAATATACCATAATCTTGTTTTTCTCTCATTTCATATTGCTATTCCTGTTTATATTATACTAACACCTTTAATTTCTTTATAAAAAGGCTAAAGTTTCTCTAACTATTAAATCATTGTCATATAACTTGCATCTATTTTCATATTATGTCTAATTTGAAATAATTGTTTATACTATATTTGTTTTTGCATTATTTTTTAAGACTGTAAAATTATTGCTCTTAAAATGTTTTTGTGAAACTCTTGAGCTTTTTTTGATGGACCTCTTCTGAAAATGGGCTCCTACCCAGTCGGAATTTCCCAGTAATCAAATGTCAATAAATAAATAAATGTACACAAGTCCTAGTACCACAGATAAGTATAGTTTTCTACTAGAAAGTACATTTAAACATTCACAGCAGATACACAGTAAGTTATGGGGTGCTGAATTTCTTTGAATGGCCCGTGATATTAATGAATCCAGTACTATTTATATCTCTTTAATCTTACATACTGTCTCCCTGGCAACAATCATAAATTATGCCATGGACTAGTCACTGGTGGTTATGTCATGGACTAATCACTGGTGGTTGCATTTGCTAGGCTTTCTGCATTGATTGACACAGAGTATTTGCTTACTGTCTTGCTTTTGCAGCTGTCAATCTTACTTGCATGAAGTTACATAAGGTTTTGTTTAGTCTTAAGTGCACTTTCTTGTGCATTTATACCTTTGCTGGTTCAAGAGATATCTTCAGAGGGTGATTTGTATTATCAGTATGCTAACACTCATATATTCTGTCTTTTCTCAAGCTCATTTGCTATATATCTCTTCTGTTCTTGCTAAATCTCTATCTGTCATTTCCTTTAATATCATGCCCCTGGACAAGCATGGCTTTCAAAGACTGTCCATCTCAGTCTGTATTTTTTTTATTTATTTATTTTATTTACCCTTTGTTGACTGGATTAGTCCCGCTAGGCTACTAGCCTTTTTTCAGTGGAGACCTGGGGTAGCATTTATACTACTAGGGGAAATTTATACAGGACTTCAGGGAACTTCCTCTACTCTTTTCAATAAGTGCCATGAGATCTTTTACATCCACCTGGGCTATCACCAACTCAAAGTGATGGATCCTCGGTTTAATGTCTCTTTCAAAAGACAGCACTCTCATACGTGCAGCATCCCCTTATGTTGCACTGCACTGCAGTGTCAGCAATTGATCTACATATTGTGGGAATACAGCCCACATGGTTCTACATCAAAGGTAAGTGTGATACCCATGGTGCTACTGCACTGACCCCCCATATTTATGTAGCATGTCTGCAAGACAAAACTGATTATAGAAGCAATCCACAAAAGGAAACTAAATGCAGGTTAGTTTTAGTTTTGCACTGTGATGTAAGTACAACTTAACTCATTACAACCTAGTAAAGCCTCCAGGTGTTTCTGTAGTTGCATCTTACTGATACCTCTAGGTGTTAAAAATTGCTTGTTCATATTTGATTAATAATTCCAAAAACATGCTACATACAAAGTATTAGAAGATTTCATCTTAAAGTGTACACAATGGCAAACACAACTCTTTGGAAATTTAACTTCTGTCTAGTGCAGATAAAGATATATTCAATTTTATTTATATACTATTTATTTATTTTGTAATCATTTTCATATTTCTCTAAATATCTCAACATCAAGTGACACAGGCAGAACTGTTTTGTCTCACATGAAAGCTACAAGTTATATGAAGAAAATGTTGCAGCATGTATGGTGTTTGAATGGGATATGTTAAGTTGTTTATAAAACATTACACATTTCATAACTACTGTGTTTATTGTAGCTTAATAAAATCAATTTTAAGCCCTATAACTGAACAAGTGCAACCACTTTAAAGATTGCTTTTTGCCGAAAAGTTTGCCCAATACAGTTTTCTAGTAACACTTGTGGTTCTAGAGATATGAATATTTGTTTGAGTTGTGAGGGTATAACTTCATTTTTGAAAAAGGCTCAGGCCATGACTATTAGAAGGTACTGTACAAACTCAGAAAACTCCATTGGAGAGAATGACTTAAAATGTCCACTGCAGCTATGCTGCAGTGTACCATGGAATGGATAGCCTTCTGAAATTCTTTTTTATTCCAAAAAATTTTAATAAATTTTATATATATATATATATATATATATATAGAGAGAGAGAGAGAGAGAGAGTACAATAAATCATACATATAGAGAAGTGAAAAAATTCTATATACATATTTACAATATCTAGTAGCAAATAGCATCAAGTATTATCAATATTTTTAAATATTAATATTTATATTTGGCTAATGAGCATAACTCTTTAACAATTGATCTGTATTCAACCATTTGTATAAAGTTATTTTGTTCTTCTTAGATCTTGGTGAAATAGTTGACACACTTCAGTGGTAATTTTGATGAATTCTTTAAAGGTTGGAGCAGAGTCTTTCTTCCAGTTTAAGGTGATTACCTTTCTAGCGACTGCTAACAAAGTCCAATCAATAAAGATGTGTTATATTTTATACATTCTGGAATAGGTACATTTACCAAAATTAAAGATTCTGTGGCATTGCAATTGTCAGACAACAATGCTTCAAGAAATTCTTGAAAGTCAAACCAAAACTTTCTATTTTTTCACAACCATAAAAATGTGATGCCAATCAGCTTTTAGAACTTCTTTACAATACCAACAAAGAATTATATCTTTTTAAAACATTTTACTTATTTTATAACGTGAAATAAAAGTTCTCTGTAGATATTTCCAAGTAAATATATGAGACGATGTATTACCAACAGATTTTATAATTAAATACTTTAAAGATTGATTATTTTCAATATGTAAATTATCTTAATAAGAGAAAATTCCAAAAATGTATTAGCAGAGTTGGAATTATATTTTCATTACTATTAATGACTAAAAAAATGTAATATGTCAATGAAAGTAAATTTTAATTTTGAATCTTATTAATTAAACTTTTTTGTTAAAATTAGAACTAAGATTACTAATAATTTGTTTATACAACCAATCAAGATTATATTTATTAATTACCTCTTCTGTTGTTAATCATTTATTTTTCTCTATAAAATCTGACAAATAAATACAATTATTTTCTTTAAGATATATCTTTTGTTCATTGTGTGTCTTCTTATATTAATTTTTTTATATATGCCATGGATAATATAGTGAAAAAAAAAACAAGTTTTAAGAGAAGGATATTTAAAAACAATTGTCTATGTGTGCCTTAATAATGAATTAATAAACATGAATATGTTGAATAGCAGTAATTTTTTTAGATAATTATCCATATCATTTTATTATTAAATATATTCAAAGATTCCAAAATAGGTTTCAGCTGAGAATTGATATATGCATTTGCTGTCCATTGAGCTTCATATGTAGCATCCATCCAATTAAAAAAAATAGTAAAAGTACAGAATTTATAGTTTTCAATATGTGGGAATCTTATGCCAACCTCTCTCCAATGTCTAATATGATTAGAGAAAAGTTATTTTTTAATAGGGTACCATATAAATTTTAGTAATAATTTATTTAAAGTATTAATGATAGTTTTCTAAGAGATAATAACGACTGTTCATAGGTTGGTACTAGGGTATCGGCCCTAGGGCCTGAACAAGCCTAGCCATAACAATTCCCTGGCTATTTCTTCCCACAGTATTTACTTCCCTGGACCCCTGTCTAGCAGGGTGACTGACAAGATCCCCGGGGTGAATTTCCTATCTCTGATCCAATCATCAAGGTTCATTTTGAAGAGGGCCAAAGAGGCACTCTGCTTGATATGTATGGGTAGTCTATTCCAGAGTCTGAGGAGTCTCTGGGTCAGGAACCAAATAATCAGCCCTTGCAAGTCTTGAACCCAGGACCCTGCACACCATAGTCACAGTGATTTACCACTAAGTCAGTTGAGTTGTTTGAACAATATAAAGATTTTTGGATGAAAAATCATTTTATCAACATTAGCATTTCTTTAAAAGTCAAGAAATATTTATTCTAGTTGTTAATTAACTTTTCAATATCTTTTATAATAGTAAAATGCTCATTTATATATAAAAAGAGTCCCTATTTAAAATAATCATTATAAATTAGCAGGTAATTTATTAATGTAATTATAATATAAGTAAAAGTAAATAAAAGTATTCCCAACCCTACTGCAATTAAATTGTCAGAAATTAAATAAATGTGATATTCAAAATATAAAAGAACATAAGAATTGTTTATATATGTAATAGTTCAAGTGCATCTGGATAGATCTGAACATACAATGAACATACAAAATACATCGAAGACTTTTTATATCATACATAGTAATTCCTAATTATATGTATAAGTTCAGAAACCTATGTTGAACTAGTAATTTTTGGAGTAGACTATATTATAATGTACTATACTATGACAGTAACTAATCAATAATCACGATTTCTAATAAATAAATCTACTGAGGTACTATGATACGAATAGAGTGAAAGTGATGTCAGTCATCTAAAATTGTGCCCCCTGCTATTGTAGCTAATATTAATTGATATTGCAACCGCTTTAATTTTTCACAAGCAAAAATAAAATAGTTCTCACACTTATTCAAATGTATTAACTATTAACCTTTTCATCTATAAAGAAGCTGCTGTGTATATGGGTATGTTTTATTGGTTTTAATTGTTTTTAATTGTTATTACTTGATTGTTTAATAAGCTGCAATGTTTTGCTTATTTCTGTATTGTGATAGTATAAAAAGTGTTTTTGAGCTGTGTTATTTAGGATCTGATGAAGCGTAGTCAACTACGTGAAAGCACTTATCCTTCTGTATGATTTTTATATAGTTGCCTTTGTTCTGTTAAAACTGGAAGCCTTAGCCTTGGTGGTCATTTTGGTTTTGTTTTGCTGGATATATATATATATATATATATATATATATATATATATATATATATATATATATATATATATATATCATAATGAAGGTGTTGCATATACTGGAGAAGATTTATTCTATTATTTTAGGTTATTATTTATTATTTGCTGGATTTAACATATTATATGACTATAGTTAACCTAATCTCATGAAGGCAGTTATAAATTATGTTATTTATAGTGCTTAACTGAAAAAACAATAAAAAAAAATGAAAGCAATATTTTGTTCATAACTTTCTCAATATGGGGTAACTATTAGTCTTTGAAATCTATCTATATTCAGCATATATAACAATCAGTAACCTTTCAAGATATTCATGGCATATTCTCTTGTGATGTGATTTATTGTTATATTTTATATGTTGTATATGTAAGCTTCAGATTATTTACCTTTAAAAAATTAATTTGTATGGTGGAAACACAGAATCTAAGAAACATGGAGTATGTAAATAAGTAAAACAGATTCTGGGTAACATATAAACTATGTAAAACATATATATATATATATATATATATATATATATTTTTATATATATATATATATATATATATATATATATATATATATATATATATATAGTTTCAGTTATGTGAAACACAGTATATAATTTCCTTAAATATGTTATTTATTATAATGTTGAACCACAGAAGCAGCAAGGCAGAATAGCAACTAACAACCAGAATGAAGTGTGCCTTGTTTCTCAGTGAAAAATACAGGAAAAAGCCACCAATAATTTCAAATAAAACAAATGTATTATGTTTTAAAAATAGTTGAGTGCTTTCTTTCTTAAGGGCAATCGGACTTCACCAAAACTAAACAGACCAATTCAGAATTTTTCTGTTATATAGATAAAGTAACTATAACATGTGATTCTTATCCCCCAATCAAAAAGACTTACACAATTAAAAAAAAACAGTCTTATTAAATTGTAAGCCTTTGGGTTTTAATACTACTGACTGGTGTCATAGGAATTTTCATTTGACTAATGTGTTTTTAAATTCTTCAGATCCATTATGTGATTTAAGCCTGTGGGAGAATACTAATCTTTTAGAGAAAAAAAAGTTAAGAATTCTTAATTTGGACAATACATTTTTGACTGCACCCATCATGTTCCTAAGGGTCAGAGACTTTCAAAGTTTCTAAATGGAATTAAGGCAGGTTCATCTTTGCATAAGGAACTAATTACTATGTTTTACCACCATGGACTTGAACTAATGACAGTTTTAGTTAAAGACAACACAAGACAAATAAATAATTTGTTAACTGAAATGCACCAGCTAGATGATGTTATTGGGAACAGACTTGTTATTCACTTACTATTTAAATTATTATAATTATGCTTTTCTTAGAGTCGACAATCATTGTGAAATTATAAAAAACAAGCAAATAGTTTCTCTTCTGTAAGAGTAAGTTTTTCACTGTGTTGTTTAAACATGTCTTTCAGAAGATTTATCTGTTAATCACAATCTATTTTTATATGATCTAATATACTATCAAGTTTGTCAATTTATTTTTCCATTTTTAGAGAAATCTCTTGTAGACTTGAAACCATACATTGTAACTTTTTCTTTATATTATTTTCCAAAGACCAAGAGTTGGAGTGGCTTATTTTGTAGGTATAATTCTTATTAATTCAATGACAGGAATATTATAAAGATAATATTATAATCCAGTAAAATAAATTAGAACATTTTCCTTTTCAGAATTTGAAATCAGAAACAGAATCCACTGTAGTATGAAGAGAAGCTTTACACCAAAGCTACTAGCAATCTGCAATTTTGTTTGGAATACCACCTTATTACATTTCTTGACCTCTTGCTTAATTATTGCTTAATTATTGCTGACAGTTTTTAAGACTTTTTAACGCTTATTAAAAATGCTCATAGAACTAATAATTGTATTAGTAGCAATGAACAAATAACAGCTCATACATTTTTATAGCATTTTTATCCCTGCTGCCTGCCCACCATCAATGTAACTGATTTGCCCATTTGTTTCCAACACTTGAGGAGTGGTATGAAAGACTATCTCTCAGACAACCATAAGCATTTTCTTTTGCCCGTAATCTCCGATCCCCCAAACCAGCCGATGGGCTCAACCCTCAATACTGGTTAATTTGGATATGCATTATAGCATGCATAATGAAATCTGGCTACACTGTGTATGTGTAACTTCCCATACATGCTCCTCTCATGGTCTAGCTACTGCTTGCAAACTTACAGTTATGCTCATACAACACTGGGGGTCAGCACATCCGAGAAACTATCACTGCACAGTCATTCGTCATTTGGATCCCACTCAGGCCTTCACCCCTCTGTGTCACAAAGCTTAATAAACACAGGTCATTCATTAACAACAGTGCATTAAAATACTTTCCTAATCTTAGCAAGTATTCTCATTCCCAGGTAATAATTTAAGGGGAATATTGTTTGGAAATTCAGTATTATAATGTGTATATTCCTATACACACACGCACACACACACACACACACACACACACACACACACACACACACACACACACACACACACACACACACACATTATATGTACATACAATCATGTGTGTCTATGAGAGATTTGTAAACTATTGTGGATTTCAAATTATTGTACATTTAAAGCTTATCTCCCCAAGTTTCCTATCTCAATCAATTCTTAATTGGAACTTCTGGTCTAAATAATTAAAGACAATCACATATGTAAGCAAATAAATAAATAAAATAAAACTCATTGAAATTTGGAAGTCGTTGTAGATAAAGTTATAAGTGAACAAAGTGACTTAAAAATGAAAGAAAAAAGATGGAAAGAGCAAATAAAATTAATGACTACCACGATTACTAAGGTAGAGGCACTAGAGAGAAGATCATGAGCCTTATCTAAAGAGATTCTGCACAGTTTATTTTAAGTTTCTGTATAGATATGGCACATTTGTGAGGTTCTTGGGCAGTTCTCACAGAGGTCAGTAATACTTAATTTCCTTGTTTGTGCCTCTGAAGTGATTTCCTTGCATCGTGTCTTTCAAGCTCAAGCTAAGTACTTGTATTTAAATAAACAAACTTCCAAATGCTATTTTAGTGATTAACTACTGATTTCTTGTTTTATTTGTGAATTTATCAGTAGATAAGGCTGAAATTATTGTCTTGGTATTGATCAGATTGACTTGAGAATCCCTTGTCTAGCTAGTTTGTTACAGTTGTTTTGTGGTAGCATACATTTTCAAGCAATCTTTTTTTTGTGTTTTTACATTCAGAGGACTGGGATATTTCATGCAATGGCAGTAGGTAGTAGTCTGGTCTAGATGAGGTGGAAAACACATAAGTTTACCTATAAAACTAGTACTAGGACTGTAACCTGTAATTTAGTGATACATTTCACAAAGTTCAGCTCAGAGTAGTTAGCTTGCATGTCAGATAAAACTAATACCATATCCTAGCACTATCTAATACATATCCTAGCACTAGTCCCTAAACATACAGACTACCCTAGGACACCTCTGAAAACTCAGTCCTCAAACCCTAATAGCCCACCCTAATACAGGTCCAGACAACATGGATATGCAATTTCCAAATGTCTTCTTAACCAGCTTGGTAGGTATGGGCAACTTGAGACAATGTTGTAATTGTCTCATGTTCACTGACAACCTTTTAATCCATAGGAAATCCAACACAGTATGCAAGAGATGTACCTACACAATTTCTTTGGAGGCAAACATCTCACAAACAAACAAGATAGTCAAGAACACACACATTACATCCACCACACATAGTATCCACACACGTAGACAATCTTATGTTGAGGCACTAAAAAGCAATCTTCCCAAAACTCAAAGATCTTCTAATCCTGCAAACAGCAATGCTCAGCAATCTCTAAAGCATACATCAGAATCAACAGCAGACACCGCGCATAAGCCTACATTCAAATTATCCCCCCCAAAAAACAAAGTCCATCAAATAATTTACCCCAGACTCTTGTGGGACTTCATTGTATGACACACAGATGCCCCACTCACCAGACTGGAAAAGAAGGAGATTATGGTCAGTTGCTTATCTGGAGCCAGAATCCATCAGGTTACACATGCAGTCAGGGTTTTGGACCACAGGTACCAGTATGATTCGATCATAGTCCATGTGGTGTAAATGACCAGAGACATATCTCTCTGGATTACATAAAGAAAGGCATTATGGACCTCTTTGAATAAGTGTCTCAAACAGGTATGTGTCTTGCACTGAGCAGAATTCTACCTTTGCCAAGAATGATGTCACAGTATGAGCAGAAAATGACTGACTTAACAATTGGCTTAGTTTCTGGTGCCTCCCATAAATTTAGACCATCAGACACACAGTCAGGGACTAAAGATGAAGGTGTCTTGATCTACATTAGCCACAGTTATACCTCAAAATTGGTTAAACAGGATGATACCCTGGAGTTCATCTACATACAAATCCCCTCACCCTGGAGTTCATCCACATACGGATCACCTTAGATACAGTCCTTTACCATAGCTTAGCAAGTTATAGGTCAGCATCTGTCTCAAGAATCTTGCAGCTCTTATCTAGACCTACTAAAGGCACTCTCCATCCAACCAACAACTCAATTCATTGGAAATTTTAACTACCCCTCTATAGACTGGGAAACATACACTGCCTCCAACTTGCAGCACAATGTTTCCTGGATTTTATTAACACAAACGCCCTTCCTCAGTTAGTGTACACTTCAACCAGAAGTTCAGACATATTGGAGCTTGTTCTCACCAATATGAGACTGCACTGCACTCTCCTCATTTTACATTCTCACTGGTGAAGCAGGCCACAAAGCAGTCTAATTTGAAGTAAAAATCAACTTGGAAAACTCAGCCAAACTTGTACTATTCTAAAGTAAACTACATCCTTTTAAGCAACAGTTTGACACAATTCAGCACCCCACCAAACCCAGAGTTCACAACAGCCTATGCAGAATTATTCAGAGGAACACTGTACAACATGTAAATGGCTTTACACAGGGTGCCTACCAGAAGTAAGGCCCCCAAAAATCCAAAAACAAACCACACTAGTAGAATCCTAATCTTAACAGGGTATATAACAAACAGAAAAAAGGCATGCCAAAGTCAGAAAAAGTAAATCTCATAATGACAAAAGCACAGTAATAAAACTAAACAGGAAAGTAAGAGGACCAAGTAAATCCAACAAGGCCAATTATAGAAACCTCAAAGGTAACATGCAACAGAGTGTGAAACTGGTAGTAAATGGTACCACATTCACTAAGCAGAGTGACATAACAAATCTACTAGCCGACAAATTCAGGTCAAACTTTGCCCCACCTCCCACTCCTACCCACCCCTTGTGAAATCTCTACCAGCATAACCCCCCAACTATCAGCAGGGAGCAGGTCACTGTGGCACTCACTAAGGCAAAAAACACAGCCTTGCTAAGCCTGACAATATCCCAGATTGCCCCCTAAATAGCCTGAAACATGACCAATCAGGGCCACTTGAGTCACTTTTCATCTTCAGCTTCAAAACAGGCTATGTACCAAGTGAATGGAGGATGGCAACTGTTATCACCATTACAAGGGTGGGCCATCAACTGACCCTGGAAACTACAGACCCATTAGTCTAGCTAGTCTAATAAGCAAAACCATGAAACAAATTAGCATGGAAATAATCAACAAAGACATTGGGAACCTACAAATACTAGACCCATCCCAGTTTGGTTTTGCTAAAGGAAGGTTATGCCTACTTAAACTGGCAGGCTTCCTTGAGAAGGTAACCAGTGCAATATATGAAGGGAAAATGGTGCATGCTGACTATCTAGACCTGGCTACATTTTCGACACAATACTCAATTCAGGTATTGTGGAAAAATTCAAAGAAGTAGGAATAAATCCCTGCACAACACACTGGCTCACAGATAGGATCAAAAAAGGCAGGATTGGTGAGACTACCTCAAGAGGTATGTCACTAGTGGAGTATCATAGGGCTGTGTGCAGGGGTCCATGTCTGTTTGGCATCTACTTCTTGGAGGTCAAGATTAATGCCAAGGGTCTCTGGCTCACCAGGTTCACAGACAACTGCAAATTGGGAACTATCATAAATTGTCCCTTGATGCTAGCATCCTGCAAGAGGGTCTAACACAGACAAATGACTGGTGCCAAAGCCATGGATTAAAACTCAATTATAATGCCTACTGGGAAAACATCTACCCAAGCAAATAGATATGGGAACATATGTAGACAGTAATCTGGCCTTTGAACACCACATAGCCAAGGCAGTAAGAAAATCATTCTATGTTTTCAACTTATTAACACTTGACCCCACACAGTTCGGCTTCGTCAAGGGCAGATCATGCCTCCTGAACCTGGTGGACTTCTTTGAGACAGTTGCTCAGGCTATAGATAAGGGAAAGGAGGTACAGACAGCTTACATTGACCTTGTTAAAGCATTTGACACTATTCCCCATTCGGGTATTATTGATAAACTCACCAACCTGGGCATAAACCCTTACGTCACAAGATGGATCGCAAACTGGCTCTCGGACAGATCCCACAAAGTAAGAGTAGTGGGATCTATGTCCGAATCCAGACCAGTAACGAGTGGTGTGCCTCAGGGCTCTGTCCTGGGGCCTCCCCTGTTTGGCATATACTTTTCTGAAGTACAGGCAAACACTGAAGGGCTGTGGCTGACCGAGTTTGTGGATGATTGCAAACTGGATGTTATAATAGAGTCTCCGGCTGACATGGATATCCTCCAGAAGGGCCATAATGAGACTGATGCATGGTGTCAAAGCCATGGTCTCAAGCTAAATCCTAAAAAATGCATAGTAATCCCCTTTGGAAAAAACAGAGTACCAGCGAACTACCACATAGGAGGTAACCCCCTGAAATCTGAAGACGTAATAAGGGATCTAGGGACCCAAGTAGATAATCAGCTTTCCTTTGATAACCATGTTGCCAAGGTGGTTAGAAAATTCTTCTATGTGACCCATCTGATCATGAAAGGGTTCGCATCAAGATCTAAAGATGTAATGGTGCCCCTCTACTCTTCCCTCATCAGACCCATTATTGAGTACAATGCACCAATTGGTATGTACCTGGCTAGGCATCTCCAGCAGCTGGAGAGACCACAGAGGTACCTCACTAAGAAGAGTACTGGCCTCAAACAGTTGCCCTATGCAGCATGATTGAAAAAACTAAGGCTTTTCTCTGTTGCATGCTGCCTTCTCAGAGGCGATCTCTGTCTAACATACAGAGCCATGTCCAACCCAGAACTGTTGAACATGCTCCATCTTAGCAAAACCAAATCCACTCAAGCTACACGCTCTAGGGATATAAACCTCAGCACAACAATGAATAGAACATGCTGGGGGATAGATTCCCTTCGCAAAGACTTCCTTTGCTATGGAAAAAGGTCTTGATCTACATAAGACAGAGCTCCTCACTATCACTTTTCAAGAGGAACCTTGATGAGTGGATGGGTAACAGAAATCTCACACCAGGGATCATACCAACAGCTCTACCAGATAGGGGCCAAGGGTACTAGCTGCTAGATCAAGGGCCTAGGGAACTAACCAAAGGGGCAGTGAATACCGCACAACGTGGCTGGGCTAATATATGCCTTCGGGCAGATAGCCCAGTACCTACCTCTATACCTATGAACCTAATTTTATTTGAAGTGTTATTAAAGTTATTTTCTCTTGGCTTTGTGGGTCCGGCTTTGTTGTGTTTTTCATTGTTGTATTGTTTAGCTGTTGACCGCATTTACACAGTTTTTTTCTGGTCATTTTTTTGTTTTGGGTTCTCTATTGATGTTGACAGTTGCAGGTTAATAAACGTTCTGCCCCCTCCCAACCAAAGTCAAAGAAAAATGTGTCCAGTCCCAGCAACTTAAATTTATTCCCACAGATAACTTACTAAGCCCCACATAGTGAAGTTTCTGGACATGCCTTAGCAGTACTACAGCTATACTAGGCTTTGCTGCCAATGCTAATAGTAACATGATTGCTGGGAACTTAGTAGCAGCATTTTCCTTGATATGTCAAAAGCTTGCAACACTATGTCTCAACAAGAATTACTCTGCAATCCTTCCCTCCTAGGATTTTAAAACTCGTCTCTCACCTGGTTCAACAGCTACCTCAGCAATTGACTTCATGCTCCAAAATGGGAACATGACATATCTCCATTTCTCTCAGTACACATAGGGTTAATCAAGGATCTTTCCATGGTCCATTGCTATTCAGTGTTTGCATAAATGGCCTTTATGCTGGTAGTAAACATGCTGCATTATTTAGTATGCTGCTGATTCAACACTCATCTGCACTGCCAAACAACTACAACTTCAAACCCAAATAGAGGAATTCCTCATCTCCATTGAAGCATGGCACCATAACTCTCAATTGCTATTAAACTTTAAAGGGTCAGACTTATTTTGTTTACTCCTAAACAGTACTTTGTGACAAACTTCTCTTCACCATTACTTCTTCTGACCAAACCAAAACTGAACTTATACCTCATACCAAGCTACTAAGTGTCATTATAGATAATGCCATGAAATCTGACCACCAGATAAACTATCAGAAATATACACAAAAAACTTGATAGCTTATATTGAGTTAAACTTTACCTGGGTGACCAGGGAAACCACTGCCTCTACTCTACAATTACCCATTCTTCAACAAATAACCAAACTAGAAAAAAATGTTACAAAAAATAGCTGAATTTGCAACTGATATGCCTTATACATCCCGTCATTGCATCATACTAACAGATAAATTGGTTAGAATTCTCTCAGTCTCTAATATTCACACAACTAACAACTGCCCATAATCTAATTTTCCAACCTGAAAAATAACAAACACTAAAAAATAGTATTCATCCTTACTCTTCATCCAGGACGTTTCAGTCTAATGACAAATTCTTACTGCACCCATTTAAATATCCCAGATGACTCACTGTATTCCTCTTACATCTCTAAAGCTTGGAATTCTATTCTCCCACACTCACACAAACTAGTACCTGAAATCCTTAAAGTTAATAGTGAAACAAGACTTAGTAACTGTGCTCTTGCAATACACCTGGCTAATCCCCCTAACCTATCATTATCAACCTATCCCATCCTGTTCTAATATGACTACTTGACCAGTCATTTTCTGTCTCATCCTGCTCTGTTATGTTTACATGACCATATACATTGTGCCATAGTCTCCTCAACATTACATTGTTATAAAAGTTTACTTATTATAAAACACTATAGGTCTAAACTCTGTTAAACACTCATTCTAATCTATTTTTGAATGAGTTTTCATATCATTGTATTGCCTGTATCATGATTATAATATGTTTGTATGCTTACTATTCATATGTATCTTGTCAATGTTTTGTTTTTTCACTATTCTATGCTCAAACAATTATTTGTTTCTCATTATTGTATGCGCAAACAATTCATCATACTATTTACATATGTATGTATGTATGTATGTATGCACGTTACTTTTCTGCCTATATCTTGTGGAACTTTTCACCCTGGCCTCCACTAAGAAGGTTTTTTTCTATCCAAATGGACTTTCCTGGACAACAAAAGCAATAAATGAATAAATAAAGACAGAGTTAATAATAGAATGAATCCAGTTTTATACAGATGCTATAGGTAAATTATAAAACTCCTTGCCACTTACTGTCAACACCTGGCACACTTTGTTACTGATATCATGTTTGCCGACCTGCGGTACAACAAGAAACTGGTAGGGTGTTAGGGTTAATGTACAGAATGGGGCAAAAGCTATTATCTAGCATGCCTGTTAGTGAGCCTGAGTTGTCATCTTCCATGAGTTTCCTCTGTTGTACTCTGTCCTGCAGGAAGTGAATGTTTATCCTCTCCCAAGCTTTGAACTTCTCCCAGCAGTGTACACATTACTTTCTTGTTGGTATTGCACAAGTATGGGCCACCAATATGTCCTTCATCACTGTCACTCAAAATCTCTGTACCAATTAGACATGCCCCTTTCAGCTCTCCTTGATTGCTTCAAATTGTTTCTTTACACCAGATAAAATTTTTGTTTACAGAGGCAGTCTGTTACCAATAAAAGCCATTAAGCATTCAGACCTTCTGTTTCTCAGAAAATATGAGTTTGTACAGAATGTTGCCCTTCATGTATTTTTGGGTATATAGTAACAAATAATTAAATGTGTCCCTAATTTGTAGTCCTTGTCCTTGACTATACTTGCCTTTACCTCTTATCTTTGTACAATGACTGAAATGCATTTGCTGATTTCTTTTATAAATCATTTAGCAGCGAATGTTGTAGAGTTGAGACAAAGACTGGTCTTTAGTGTCTTGCAGATGGTTAAACGTAGCTTGATGTGTTTCAGAACTCAGTATACATATTACATTATACCCTAACAAGACTGCACACTTGGATTCAGTTATTTCATTGAGTACTCAAACTATTTACAGGAAGTTTGCTACCTTGCTGATATT